>NW_027640763.1:0-57277 GCF_949752795.1 Hyperoodon ampullatus
GGTCTTCACAGAAAATTTTCTGGGAACACTCGCTCTTCAGATGCTCTGTGGAAAAATGTATCATCCCCGCATAAGTTGGGGAAACTATCCCTCCCTTTGACATTCATATTGCATATTACCATATTATCTAAAAAACATCCTACAGTATGGAAATTCATTTACCTCTAGTCTTGTATGTTCCACACGTGTCTGACGTGGAGTCCAATTTCGTTGGCTGTGTTTTATTGTGGCCCTAGTGTTTTGCAGAACAAGCTTGGAAATGCTGAAGTGAGAGAAAAATTAAGTGGATTATTTAAGCATCATGTAATATAAATTATCACAAGTGACAATATTCTTGAGCCAAGTATCAAGAAGTATTTCTACCCCATAAATGTAAAAAGTATCTCGCTATCTTTTCAACTTGACTCATTCAATACCACTTTCATGACGGACCAGGACCCTGCTGCTGAGAGGTGACATCCAAGTCCATGAACCCCAGCCACCCCGTCCACGGCCGCCACACCCACCCAGGCCAGGCCATACTCCTTCTCCACTTCACTCCCTAACAGAAGCTGCTCCCGTCAGTCCAGGTTCAGGCCGCTCACACCCACAGGCTTTCTCTGCCAGCTGTACAACAGTTAGGCCGTGTCCAGAAGCACTTTCCCGCCCCCACCTCCATCCAACACTCTCTCTCGGGACCTCGGCTCTTTGCCAGACCTCGGTCTGAAGTTGCTTGGGTGCCTCTAAATGCCCCGTTCCCTGAGTAAAATTCTAGTACTGGCGGGGGCACCTCCTACCCGAGTACCACCCACCGTGGCAGGATATTAAAGTTGGTGGAAAGGTTGGGATCTGAGCCAGAGTCTCCTCAATGTCCCCCTTCAGCCAGAGCGACCACCACAGGTCTAAAGGTCTTCTGCACCTATGGGTATGACTCTTCTGGAGGTTAAGCCGAACTGCAGTTCAATAGACCCTCCCCACTCTTAAAGGGCAGCCCATCCTGCAAGACCATAGGTGATCACATGATGTCAGAGACCACCTGAACCACCGAACTGAGGAGCCCTCAATCTTCACATGACTGAGCGGCCTGAGTCTCACGTGACCCCGTGGTGGCACATGACCATAAGGTCCACTTGACCAACAGCAGTCCAGAAGCCCTAGATCTCACATGAGTCGAAGAACCTTGGGTGCCACGTGTAGTAAGAGCCACACTGTTGCCCATACATGGATTTACAGTGTTTAGTAGCCCACAGACTTCACGTGATGGAGATTGCTGAACATGACATGTACCATGCTGGGAAGGGTACCAGACCATAGCATCCACATAACCCTATGCAGTAGATCACATCAAGGGCTGAGGCTACCACATGCTGTGGCTAGTCAGGGTCACATGAGAGAAGGAGCCACGTGACATGCAGGGTTTAGGAGTCCACCACGCTCTAGTGACTTGAAGGGCTGGATCTACCACAGGGCCATGGCGACAAGAGGGCCAAAGAGACCACATGCCCTTTGGGTTTAAGAGCCCAGGGTTCTGACTGGACAAGAAGGGCTTGGCCTGTCAGGTAAGTATTGTCCACAGGATGGCAGCATCTACATGACCCGCACCCTTAGAAACCCACACAGCTCATGTGCCTGGGAGGGCTGAGTCAGCTTTCTGACAGTAGGGTCCAATGACAGTAAGTTTCTACTTGATCTGCAAGTTTCAGGGGAACATTACCTTTGGGAGAAGAGGAGATCTGAGATTGCCCACATTCCTTTTCTCCTCCGTGATTTTGGTGCCTCCGAGTAACCTTCTAAGCACACAAGCTTGGGTTTTACCTACACCCACCCCTCTCTAATGTGTTAATTTTATGTGCTTTTTCCCGCCGTTAGCACATGAAATTTAACACATAACAAATTAACACATAAGGATGAAATAAGTCCTCCCCATAACCACAGTTCTTGGCATGCTGTAGAAACTACTGTTAAGAGCCTAAGCAGTGGTACAGGTAAGTGCTGTTGACTTCAGTTTCTTTCAGGTCTAAAGGAAATTAAAGCAAATCTAATGAGTTGTAGTTTTTTGTTTTTATTTATTTATTTATTTATTTTTTTGCGGTATGCGGGCCTCTCACTGTTGTGGCCTCTCCCGTTGCGGAGCACAGGCTCTGGATGCGCACGCTCAGCAGCCATGGCTCACGGGCCCAGCCGCTCCGTGGCATATGGGATCCTCCCGGACCGGGGCACGAACCCGTATCCCCTGCATCGGCAGGCGGACTCTCAACCACTGCGCCACCAGGGAGGCCAGAGTTGTAGTTTTTAATTTCGGAGGAAAAGTGTATAGTGATGACTTCGGGCCACGCACTCTAGAAGGATAACTCATTTAAGAGAGGTAACTCTATAGATTACGTACTGTTACGGAACTTTACAGATGCGAACACTGAAGTCCAGAGGTATTAAATCAATCACTTGACTAAGAGGTCACGGATATTGCAGTTGGCCCACCAAGAGTGGCCCAAACGCCGTCTGGTTCCAGACTCTGATTTCTGCTCACCCACCAGGTTCCTCACCGGAAGGTAACATTGGGTTCAACCTTACTAATTCACAAAATCTGGGAAATCAGCCCCAGTTACTGAAAAGTTGAGATCATGAGAGATCTCTTTGGGATGCCACGCTAATTAGACACAGTCAAATTTGAGTCTATTTCATGGCCTCTATTTAAGGTTTGTGTATAGATATAAACGTATATCTAATATGTGAAACATTTGTATATGAGTGGTTTATGAATTTCTTGATGAGAGCTGAAAACATTTCCTTCTTTTCAATAAACACTGAAAAGTAGATATCATACAGTTTAGTCACCATACTCCCCGTGCCTGATTTACAAAATTACAAATGAGTGGAATCTGAATTCATTAGATTTTACAGTGTATATTCTGTCTGTGTCTCCCCAGAAAGAACAGAGAAAGGAGTAGGAGAATATATATTGTAGGGGTTTTTGTATTGCAAATCCAGAAACACCTATTTTGCTGATCTCTGTGGGAAACTGCAGGATCATCAGTATGTCCAAACTAAGTGTGATCTGATCTTTCTGGTTTGTTGGCTTTGGTAAACAATGTTATACATTGTTCGGATTATTTTTCTGGGTTCCTGCAATGTGGCATGGTTGCATAAATGAGCTGAAGAAAATGCAACAGATCAAATTTTCCACTGTGGTTAAAGTTGAGGTATTTAGAAAAGACAAGAGACTCTGTGGTTCTAGGCCTACTGAAAAATGTCCTAGTTTGGGGTATAGAATAGTAAGAGAAAACTGTTATTCGTGCAGGTCACTGTGTCTCATGTAACTGTGGAGAATTATTTGTGGGACACATAAATTCAGGAGACAAAAAAGGAGGCATATCTTTATTTAAAATAGAGCCTATTATGAAACTTTAGGCTGGATTTAGGAAATATATCCGTGTAGTCATAGGAAGGAATCTGACACCAAGACTTGATATAGTTGTTATAATTAGATACAGATGAGCAGATCAACAGTACAAGATGCAGAACAATTTTATCGAGCCTAACTATGGTCACCTGATGGTGACTGGGGTCAACTTTTTTGACCAAAAGACCAATTCTGACCTCCTCATTATCCCTCTTACGTCAGATTTTGCTCCTGTCAGACCTGATAACTCAAATCAATCATTCTTTCACTGAGATGACGATCAGGAGTTCCTCAAGACCTTTTAAAAACATTTAATTACATCAGTGGGGCCCTGTCACCACCCTCTACTATATATCGCGGGGGCGGGGAAGAAACCCTATGGTTAAAGATCTGTGTATCTGGGGTCCAGTTTAGGCATTACATTTATCAGGCACTGTGTTTAGGCAGCATGATAAACCATTTCTCTTGCATGTGATTTGGCAGGATTTCATGGGAACAAAATTTCCTTCTTTTATCTTTTTTGTTTTGAGGTGGCCACTTTGGAAGTTGGTGCCAGTGGTTTTAGCAGGAGGAGTGGCTTTATGTAACACAGAGAAGTGGGAAAGGGGAGCAAGAGAACAGTTGTGATGCTGTTTCCCTAAAGGAAAATACTCAAATTCTTCTGGTTCTAACACACTTATGTACAACTGAACTAGATGTCCTATGTGACTTTACTTTCAGAAAGCAAAGGTGACTTACCTAGCAACAGTACACAGGAGATAGCGTCAGATGGGGCTGTATCATTATGGAAATTGCATTCAGAACCTGTTTTTCTTTGTTCCTTTGTGAAATTCGTTAAGATATATGGAAGTAAGTTTACTGTCAGTGTTTTTTTTTTTTTTAACTTCTTTATTGGAGCACAATTGCTTTACAATGGTTTGCCAGCCTCCGCCCTACAAGAAAGTGAACGAGCCACATATACACACGTTCCCATATCTCCTCCCTCTTGCATTTCCCTCCCTCCCACCCTCCCTATCCCACACCTCCAGGCGGTCACAAAGCACGGAGCTGATCTCCCTGTGCTATGCAGCTGCTTCCCACTTTCTATCTCTTTTACGTTTGGTAGTGTATATATGTCCATGCCACTCTCTCACTTTGTCACAGCTTACCCTTCCCCCTCCCCATATCTTCAAGTCCATTCTCTAGTAGGTCTGTGTCTTTATTCCCATCTTACCACTATGTCCTTCACGACCTTTTTTTCCCTTAGATTCCATATATATGTGTTAGCATACGGTATTTGTTTTTCTCTTTCTGACTTACTTCACACTGTATGACAGACTCTAGGTCCATCCACCTCGAAAGAAGAGAAACGGTTGCAGTTACTGTCCTGTGGCGAAGAGTTGAATATCCCTCCCCACCAACCATCACGATGTAAAATTCAACAGCCCTAGTTTGAATATAATAGTTCGAAAAGAGTCTCATCCTGTGAGGATTACCATGTCATGGAAATAGGAAATTATATCCACAATTAAAATTTCTTCCGGGCAAAGGATGGAGGGAAGTGAGGAGATAGGGATTCTGTACAGTGTGTTTATTCATGAGCTGTGTCGTTTGTCATGATATGACTGTCCAGTACAATTTGGAAGCCCCTTCCATGTAAAAACCATTGAAAATAAAATTGTGGTTCATAGATTTTCATAGTACTAGTCGAGAATGAACTTTTTCCTGGGCTGCTTGTTTTTATCCAGTCAAACATTTTTCCATTCAAAACATAATTCTAGAGTGTGATGTCAGGGAATTGGCAGAATAGGAGCCTCCAAATAAACATTTTGCCTAATCAGCCATGGGCCAGTGTGTTTTTGTGGGGGCCTAAGTATCCAGTGATGAAGCCCCAACACACTGATCCAATAGAAAAAAAAATCCAAGAACAGACACGTTGAAGAGAGTAGGAAGAACAGCTTCACCCTACCAATATCAAACTTCCCCAAAGGCTACACATATCAATGCCTAGACAGATGCACTAGGCCTGCAATTCCTCCCATGGGGGGAAGTGAGAGTGTGGTGAGCACCTGAATACCCAGTGGTGTTAGCCGCTGCCCAGGAATGCCACTTGTTTCTTGCCCAAACCCAGAACACAGAGGTGATGAGCATGGCTGAATAGTCTTGGGATAGCAAGGAGAAGGGGAAAGGGCATGGGCTCACAGCAAACAGGGCACCAAGCTCAACAAAGGGCTGCAGTTTCTCCTAACTGTCTCACAGACTGTACCCTACAAACCTCATAGGACCCATCACGTACAGAAGCCTGAATTTGCCCACGAGCACATCCAGCACTCCATGTTCCTGTCCCGCTGAGAACCGGCATTCCATGGACACCCCTGCAGAAGGTGCACACATGCCTCAACAGATCATGCACATGTGCATAAAGAGGACAGGCACCACTCTGCTGGATGGTGAGAACAGACATACCTGAAACACTTCAGGGTACCGAAATGGGGAAAATAAACAGGAGGCTGTCAGCATGTGTCCTGCTTTGTGCAATTGAGAAAAGGCGTGTATCATCCAAACACTTCCTTCACAAGATGGAAAAAGAGGGGCAGAGCAGGTGAATCCACAGAAGAGGCCTCAGAGACCCCCCAGTATCCCTAGCTTGGCTGAGTGGTGCAGGAGTTTCTCTCCTGAAAAAGTTCAGTAAAGACTGATGGAGGAGACTGCTTCCTTAAATGTGAAGACACCAGCACAAGATTTTCAGGGGCAGGAAAAATCTAGGAAGCCCAACTCCCCACCAATGAAACAAGATAATTTCCCAGTAACTGACCCCATAGAAATGGAGGTCCATGAATTGCCTGACAAGGAATTCAACATGATTGTTTTAAATATGCCCAGCCAGCTGCAAGGCAACTCAATGAAATCAGAAAAGCAATACCTGTACAGAATGAAAAAGTCAACAAGGAGATAGAAATCATAAAAAGGAGCCATAGAGAAATTATGGAGCTGAAGCATACAATGGATGAATTTAGAAATATAATAGAGAGCTATAACAATAGACTTCATCAAGCAGTAGAAAGAATTTATGAACTGAAAAAAAGGAATTTGAAGTTATATAACCAGAGGAGGAAAAAAAAGAATAAAAAAGAGTGGGGAAAATCTATGGGATTTTTAAAACACCATTAAATGGACTCATATATGGATGATGGGAGACCCTGGAGGAGGAGGAGGGGAGGGAGAGAAAGAGAGAGAGAGAGAGAGGCGGTGGGTGGGGATTTTATTTATAGAAATAGACACACAGACTAAGGAGTGGATGGTCAGATCCCCATTCTCAGAAGAAGACACTGAGTCACAGAGAGGTCATGTGAGTTGACCAAGGTCACACAGCGAGTGAGTGTTGTGTCAAGGAGAGAATCCATAGGCCGATTCCAGAGCCCATGCTCTTCTTAACCACTAGGCTAGACTGCTCCTGGGATCTCCCTGCTGGCTTTCCACAATACTGAGCAAACCTAAGGTCTGTGCCACCTCATTCCCACACCCCTGAGCCCAAGCTGTGATAGGCATTCCCACCCACGACAGGGCTCTCACCTGCAGTAGCTGGCAGGGGTAGCGATGATGGTCCGGGTGAAGGCACGCACACAGCCCTGACAACTTCCTTCCACTTCAACAGCAAACAAACCACAGTACCCCTTAGAGCCGCACGTGCTGTACATGCTCACATGGTGGTCCTCAGTCAGGCTGTGACTGGACCCTCATGCTGAGAGGGCAGTTGTTCATGGGGGCCAAGGTGTCGGGAATGGGGAGGGCAAATATAGGAGCAGTCTGCACCCAGTGACAGGGTCCCAGACAACCACTACACAAGTTCACGGGATGCAGTCTTCACAGCCGCACAAGAGGTGGATACTACTACCCCATTTTCAAATAAAGAAACTGGGAGGTTAAGTAATGGCCCAAACTCTCAGAGCAAGGATCTGGGATGAGAGCCACCAGACTCCACAACCTGTGTCCCCAATGCCCAGTGTGTGCAGGGCAGACAGGTGTAGATACAGCTCAAACCTGAGGTGTCTGTGGGAAGCCTGAGGGCAGCAGAACACAGTGGGGAAGGGGAGGGGAGGAGAGGCGAATGGAGGGGAGGGGAGGTGGGGAGGGGAGGCGGGGATGGTAGGGAAGGGAAGAGAAGGGAAATGATGCATAAGGAAGGGAAGGGAAAGGAAGTGAAGGGGTCCGGGAAGCTGGGAGGTTCTGGCAGTGAGACTGGCCAGGGGGAGGGAGCAGTGGGGCATCTGGGGAGGGGGTGTACACACACTCACCTTCCTTGAACATGCCGTTGACACAGAAGCGGAGCATCGTTTCCTGAAAGGGAAGGGCCCAGGTGCCCAGTCACCACCTCCACCTCCTACCCACCTGCGGCTTCCTGGGCCCGCCCGAGGGAGGAAGCAGGCGCTCACTGTCTGGAACCAAATGTCCACCACGAAGGAGCTGAAGTCATGCTGGGTCTTGGGCAACCCACAGAGGGTGTGCACAATGACACGTTTTGTGTGCTTCAGCAGCTGAACCCGCAGGTCTATGTGGGGAGGGCAAGCGAGCGAAGGTCAGGGGCTGCCACGCCCTGGGCCCGATGATTGATCCCTTCACGGCCCTTTCCCACCCAGTCTTCCCATCACACACTCACAGGGGTCCTTGAGCTTCTTCATATTCCTGCTGTCCTTGAAGTACTCCCACAAGGTCATAATGAGGGCTCCTCTCACCAGAATTACCTGGGAAAGAACTCCAACCTTTCTTTCTTCCTTGAGGCGGTCTACCACCATCACTGTATTCTGAAAAGAGGAACAAAAATACAAGTTTGCAGACACATCTGTGGTCCACTTACCACGTACCATGTCTTAGGCTAACAGCATGGTAGGGCAGGCAAAGTGCCAACCTGGCCTAAGGGACCAATCCCACAAACCTCAGAAAGGACACTCTTCTGCCTGTCCAGAGAGGACAGCCTTATCCGACAGATGGCACTATCAGGGGACGAATCGAGGAGGAGCAGGATGAGGAAGAGGAGGACAAGGAGGAGAAAGAGGGAGGAGAAGGAGGAGGGAGGAGAGGACAACTGTGGTGAAACTTTTAAAACAGTGGAGCTGGACTGATAAAGAACCGCGGTGTATGCGTCCATGGGTTAGACTGGACAGCAGTCATATATATACCAGGAAGGCACCCGAATCTTGCCTTCTCTCAGGACTTTCCAGCAACCACACCAATACCTCTCTCGTGCTTCCCAAGTCCAATGAGCCACCAAACCAATTCCACTAACAACCATGGCTGGACTTCTTTTGCCAGTGCACTAGGAGCTTTAATGTCAGGGGGCACTGATGTAACAACCTCCTGAACTGTCTCCCTCCCTCCAGCCTTGCCCCGAACAATAGGCTGTTTGAAAGAGCCAGAGTGAGCTCTTTATTGGGCCAGCCTGAAATGCCTTTCAGCTTAGCAGGCAAATCTTCCTCACTTCAGCTCCTCTATAACAAGGGTGTGAATGATAACCTGGAATGATGTGTCAACCACCATTTCCAAGTGTTTAGGGATTCTACTTCTTGCTTTCTATTACTGGTTTCTAATTTGATTCCATCGTGCCCAGGGAACACACTCTGCGAGATTTCAATTCTTTTTTTATTTTTATTTTATGTATTTATTTATTTATTTTTGCGGTACACGGGCCTCTCACTGTGGTGGCCTCTCCCGTTGCGGAGCACAGGCTCCAGAGGCGCAGGCTCTTCGGCCATGGCTCACGGGCCCAGCCGCTCCGCGGCATGTGGGATCTTCCCGGACCAGGGCACGAACCCGTGTCCCCTGCATCAGCAGGCGGACTCTCAACCACTGCGCCACCAGGGAAGCCCGCCACTCGTTTTTAAGTTCACACCCTCTGTTGTGTAGCCTATCAAGTTCGACGTCAGTTCTCTAGGTTTGAGAGCCGGCCTGGCAGAAACCCTGGCCAGGCGGTGCCAAGGCCACAAGGAGAGACACTGGGCCAAGGAGATGCAGGAGGGTGGGGCTGGCGCCTGAGAAGAACCCTCTCACGCATAAGGATTTCTCCCCTCGGTTCCTCTGGGTGGGGTCGTGAATCTGGCCCCGCCTCCCAGTACAGTGTAGATTGAGCGATAGGGGGTCACGTGATCTGAGCTGCACCAATCCAAGTCCTTTTCCGGCGAGCTTAACTTTGAGAGGGAGCCATTAAGACGCCCAAGCCGGCAGCCCTGAGGCTTGTCTGCTTCGAGCTCCAGAGAGGCAGGAACCTGCTCCTACTGCTGGGGTCTTGGACAGCTCAAGTTTTTTCCAACTCTTTTTCCAATCAGGTAAATTACAACAGCATTCTTTCTATAAATTACGCCTCTATTGACCTAAATTAAATTACGCAGGATCAAGTTTTGGGGGTTAATAAGAAAGGCAATCGAACGGATTGCTGGGTCCACTGTCCTGTCCACGCGCCATGCGTTCCTCTTTCCTCAGCAGTGATTCGCTTCAGTTGTGTGGCTAATCATTTCCCGCTCTCTCTTTACAGTCCCTCGATCAGCCTTCCACTTCTTAAAAAAAAAATTGTATTTCTCCTTTGCACCTCAGTTTTGTTTGAGGTTTATTTTGCTATCTCAGACTTTAAATTGTAACTCTTGAAATGTATGTCTCTCTCTCCCCCCTTCCCCACCTCTCTATCTCCCTCTGGTCTTTCACTCTCTCTATATATATGGTATTTCATTGCTTTTATACTTCAAATGGCTATCTTCTGAAGAGCAGATAAATACTCATCTACATCTTGGAGATGACTGCACTTTCATTTATTTTAATGGGCTCTCTAAAGCAGTTTGAAATAGTTTTTTAATGGATGATGTGGCACGAGCATTTATCCATCCTCCTAACCGTATTTCAATTAGTTAAACTATTATTAAACAGTGTTGTTTATACAATAACCATTCCTTTAACCACTGAACTTTTAAAAAATTCTTTATTTTGAAAAAATTTTAGGCTCACAGAAATTTTGCGAACAGCATAGAAAGACTTCACCCAGATTTCCCTAATGTTAACATCTTATATAGCCATAGAAAAATTATCAAAATTAGGGAATTAACATTGATGCAGTACTATTAACTAATCTACATACTTTATTTGAATTTCAGCATCTGTCCCAGTAATCTCATTTTTTATTCCAGCATCCCATTCTGGATACCACATTGCATTTGGCCATCACTTCTCCTTAGTCTCCTCCAGGCTGACAGTTCCTTAAGCTTTCTGGGTGTTTCCCAGTCTTGACGCTCCTGAAGATACTGGTCAGGTATTTTATAGAATGTCTGTCAACTTGGGTTTCTCTGATGTGTTCTTGTGATTTGATTGAACTTACAAATTTTTGGCAACAATACCGGTTTTATTCTCCTCCCCTTCATCCCATTGGTGATGGAGGAATTTCCACCCTACTGTTATGGGGGTGGCTGAACACACGACACTTGCCACTGGACAGATACTACCCACAGCAGCTTATTGGTAACGTTTACTCACAGCCTGGGGAGGAGGACACTACTGGCCAGGTAGAGCCCCACAGGAGTCATTCTCTGGAAGAGAGTGAACAAGCAGGGGCTGTGGGGGGCAGTCTGTAGTAGCAAGAGGACGAGGTGACCCTTGGTTCACATGGGAGGATGTGATTGGCTTGTTTGAATACTTCTGTGAGCTGGTAGGGAACTGAAACCTGATAGTCAGGGGCAAGCAGGCACTGTGGCTAGTTCCCATGATAAGGCTGGTTCTTTGGCTAGGGGACCTTCTTTCTGGGAGCACAAAAGGGGAATGGGAACTTGTGGTGAGTCCATTTGAGACCCTCTGGGTTTTCCCCCAAATGTCAAGGCATACATGTCACTGTGCCTTAATCTTAGGTCTTATACCACGGCGCTGCAAAAGCGATTCTGTTCCCTTCTCCAAGCATCATGTGAGGGGGTACATGATGTCCATATGTTGTATTAATGATGCTATTCATTTGCAACACTTGATTAAGGTAGGGACAACTGTGTGGCTCCATTGTAATGGTACTGTTTTCCTATTTGTAAGTAATAAATATCGTGTAGGAAATACTTTCAGACTATGAAAATATCCTATTTCTTCTCAGACTGTTATTCACGACTTTTAAAATCCATCTGTTGATCTTGCCTACAACAATTATGACTTAATGGTGACTTTCTATTTCCTTATTCCTACTACATTGGTTCATTGGAATTCTGAAGAGCTGTCTTTTCTCCCCCATTTATTTATTTATAAACTTTCAAGTTGTTTTTAAAAATTGTTTTATTTCAAATTATTGAATCAAATAACTAATCAAATTATTTATGTCAGTATTGAATCATGAATAACTATGTTACATTGTGACTTATAATCAAATTATATCATTATTTAGTTTCTTGAATTGTTCCAGCTTTGGTGACTGCAAGCTTCTTTTGGTGGGGTCTGTGTTCTTTCAGCATGACCTGATCCTTTTTTGTGTACTTCCTTGCTGGCACTGTAAGGTATTCCTGTTCATCTTGTGTTTTTGTCCCCACCACGGCCCTGAAATAAAAAAAAAAAAAACACTTCTGCAAAGAGCCAAGCTTCCTTTCCTTGGAAAATGACATTTAGAAACCAATATCTCAGTGTGTGTTCATTGCTATTGCGGTTTCATTGCTGCTAAGCCCTCCCTCTCCATCCACAAATGAAGGAAATATATTGTATGTATATACTCACGTTTACAGATACTTCTCAGTTTCTCTACCTATATGTATAGATATTGAAAGCCAGGAGCTCATACTGATACTTCTTATTTTAATCCATTGTAGCCTTGTTTGTAACTTCTTTGTGTGACCTGGCTCTCCTTATCTTCAATATTTACTTACTTGTTCATTCCTGATATATACATGAAGTACTTGCACAAATGCTACCCAATACACCTGTTAGAAACAGATTTGATAACTTGTGTTTGTGTACAGTTCTTTATGCCTTAGGCCTCAGAGGATGCAATCAAAGAAGTACTATTTCCCCACGTTGCTTAGCTTAGCTATTTTCTTTCTCACCTCTTCAGCTGTGGTTAAGACATTCATTTGTCATATAGTTAGGTTAATTTTGTGGTGTTTGTGTTTGAGCTTGCCTCCTCCCCACATCTTAGTTGATTTTGATTTTTTATTTAATTCTGGGGTATGTGAAATATTACTGTGATTCAAAGAGTCAGGGCTGCACAGAAACATCTATTAGACAAGTGTCACTCTTTCGTCATGCCTTCTAACACCCTCCCATTCCCTAGTTATTTCCCACACTCCCCCTGTAGATAACCAATCTCTTTAGTTTCTGGTTTAATCTTTCCTGTGTTTACTCTGCACAAATGAACTGATCCATATATGTTTTCTTATACTCCCTTGTTTATTAAATGAAGGATGGCATCTTATAATGCTCCTTTGCACTTTTCCTTTTTCAGTTAACAACATTCCATAAAAAATCTCTTTATGCCATAGAGGACTTCACTGCTTTTTTGTTTTTGTTTTTGTTTCTTTGTTTTTTACAGCTGCATTGGACTCCGCTGACATATGTAGGGGCATTTAACTTGTTTTCAACACTCTGCAATGACAAACAATGCTGCAGTGAATAACCTTAGGCATAAATACTTTTGTGTTGGTGGAAATGGATCTTCAAGTTTTATTCCCAGCAGTAGTATTGTTGGGCCAAAAGTGAAGTGCATGTGTATTTCTGTTAGGTATTTCCAAATTTCTCTCCAGAAAGGTTGTACTGGTTTTCACTCCCACTAGCTACTGTGACTGTTTCCCCAGAGACTCACTAACAGAACATGTTGCCCTACTTTTGTGACCTTTGTTGATGTGGTAGGTGAGAAATGATATCTCGGCATTGTCTTAGTATGCATTTGTCTAATTATGAGAAAGTTTGACTCTATATTTTGAGGACTGTTTTATATATATTTTTGTGAATTATCTGCTCATATCTTTTCCCATTTTTCTGTAGAAATATTAGCCTTTTGTCCTTCAGTACTTCAGAGTTCTGTATATACTTGGACTATTATTCATTTGTCCGGGAGGCATGCTGCAAATACTTTATCTCAGTTTGTCCATTGCCCTTTGATTTAGTTATGATGTGTTTGCCGTACATTAAAAAAAAATCCTCTGTAGTCACATAGATCATTGTTTTCTTTCATTGCCTCTGGAAATTTGAGTCACAGTTGGAAAGCCTTTCCCTACGCTGAGGTTAAAGCAGAGTCCTGCCATATTTTCTTAAAGATTTTGTTATGGTTTCATTTGTTTAGATTCCTAACCCGTTTACAGTTTATTTTTGTGTATAGTGTGTGATATGGATCTACACTGATTCTTTTCCCAAATGTCTCAGTTGTTCCAGCATCATTTATTGAACGTCCATCTTTGTCTCAGTGATTTTAAATGCCCTTTCATCATATACTGAAAATTCCATATATTATGGTTGTTTTTCTGGGTTTCCTATTCTGTTTCACTGGACTATTTGTCTATTCATGTACCACAGTGATATAGTTACCAAGGCTTTATAGCATGCTTTAATGCCTGGTATCAATACTCCCAACTTATAGGTTTTCTTTTTCACTTATATCCTGGCTATTCTTGCATGATTTTAAAAAAAAATATTAATTTTACTATCCATTGATCTAACGACATAAAAACGTTTGCTGATATTTTTGAGATTATATTAAATTTATACATTAGTTTAGGGAGAACCGACATCTTTTTAATGTTGAGTTATTCTATCCAAGAACATTGACCAATGTCTTTGTGCTTATTTAAGTTTCCTTCTATGTCGTTCAGGAGTGTCTAAAATTTTTCCTTGCATAGATGCTCTCATTAAATTTATTTCTATGCATTTAAGGTTTGTTTTTGCTATTGTATATGGAATTTTCTCTACTAAAGTGTCCTCTAGCTGCGTGTGTGTGAGTGTACACAAAGACCATTGACTTTTGTATGTAACTTTATATCCTACTATCTTGCTGATCTCTCTTATTGTTTTACTTAATCTGTCATTGTTTCTATAGGGCTTTTCAGGTGTACAGTAATATCATCTGCACACAGAGGTGGCTTTACTGCTTGTTATTCATTCTCATAAATCTAATTGATTTCTCTAGTCAACTGAGTAATGCTTGTAGTTGAAGACTGAACAGGAATGATATATAATGGGCATACTTTTCTTGTTCCTGACCTTATTGGAAAACCTCTGGTAGTCCCCCACTAAATACTTGCATGAGGAATTAATTATATATCTTTTATCATGTTAAGAATGCATCCCTCTTTCCCATTTCTTGAGGTTTTTCTTTTCTTAACACTGAATGGGTGTTGAAATTTCCCAAAGATTTGTTTGGCATCTGTGGTTTTAATCATATGATATTTGTCCTTAATTTTATTACTATGGTGAATGATATCAATGGAATTCCTAATACAGACCCAGCCTTGTATTTTTTTATGTGCAAATATTTCTGATGAAATTACATGCCATTGCAGTGGCTATGGTTCACTTTGATTACATTCAAGTTCTTTGACAGAGCCTTTCATGGATTGAACTTGACCCTTGTTGAGGTCCTGGAGCCCAACAAGATTTTTGGAAAAGCTTCAGCAGCCTGAATAAATGTTATCACAGTCAAGCCACTCAGGACCACAATCCCACTATGGAATACACTCCTATGTGTGGTTAGGGATGCAGATGGAGTGGTAGTCAATGAGTCATTTCATAGGAAATGTCAGAAATTATGAAGTATGGGTCATCATTTATTTATAAATGAAAAAGAGGGATCAAATGATATAAATTTTAAGTAAAGATAAACCATATAAGGACAAAACCATAAAATAATCTTTTTTCAAGGAAGGTTAACAGCCTTTGACAGGTTAGCAGAAAAACAAAAAGATGAAATAAACATAGTTATCTATCCACTGGGTCCCCCTCCAACTTGTTCTCCATAGACTAGGGATCCTGATATAACATAGATTTGATCATTTCTGTCCCTCCTTCAAAATCCCCTAGCAGTTTCCCATTGCCCTTGGGATACAGTCCAAAATACTTGGCATAAGCTATAAAGCATGGCGTGATCTGGTTCCTTCTCCAATCATTTCACTCCACTCTACCCTTTCTCCCTGACCCCTCTCCTCCCTGGCCTTTCAGTTACTCAAAAATGCCAGAATCTTCAACTCACCATCTTCCTATAGACTCTAAAGTTTTTGTTGTTTTCTCCCCCACTGACTTTGTGGCTAAATTCTCAACTCAGTGTCATTTCCTTAGAAGCTTTCTCTATTTTCAAGCTTGTGTGGTCCTGAGGGCACCTGAGACTTGGTCCTAAGTACATTCTCCTTGCCCGCCCCTCCCCCCTTGTCACAATGCACTTCAGGTACCTTCTTCCATAGCCCCATCTGCCTCTCTGCAGAAACCTCCACAAATTAACCCTTTCACATCCAGCTTCTCCATCCTTTTAAAAAAAACCAGTTATCATAGATTCCATAAATATTTCTTGAGCATCCCTTAAGTGTAAGATCCTGTGCTTGGCAGGTAGAGCCTATGGGAGATACCCAACATGCTTGCACCTGTCTCAAGGTCTCTGAATGTGTTTCTGCCTCTTTTTTTCTGAGCTAACAAATCCCACCTACTCCCACTCTGCCTCCTCAAGCCTTTTCCTATCCTGGCTAACCTGTACTAGGCCTTCAGGATGAGGCTTTGGCATCATTCCTTTCTTTCTTTTTTTTTTTTTTAAAGGACCTTGAAATGCTGAAAATGACAACCTTTTTTTTCAGTATTTAAAAATTTTATAAATTTATTTTTGGCTGCCTCAGGTCTTAGTTGCGGCATGCGGGACCTTTGTTGAGGCATGCGGGATATTTCATTGCAGCGTGTGGGCTTCTCTCTAGTTGTGGCATGCAGGTGTTCTCTTTTTTTTTCAAATTTATTTTTTATTGAAGTATAGTTGATTACCAGGTTGTATATATATATATATATATATATATATATATATATATATATTTTTTTTTTTTCTGCTTTGTAACAAATTTAATCAGTTATACATATACATATGTTTCCATATCCCCTCCCTTTTGCGTCTCCCTCCCACCCTCCCTATCCCACCCCTCCAGGCGGTCACAAAGCACCGAGCTGATCTCCCTGTGCTATGTGGCTGCTTCCCACTAGCTATCTACCTTACGTTTGGTAGTGTATATATGTCCATGCCGCTCTTTTGCTTTGTCACAGCTTACCCTTCACGCTCCCCATATCCTCAAGTCCATTCTCTAGTAGGTCTGTGTCTTTATTCCTGTCTTACCCCTATGTTCTTCATGACATTTTTTTTCTTAAATTCCATATATATGTGTCAGCATACAGTAATTGTCTTTCTCTTTCTGACTTACTTCACTCTGTATGACAGACTCTAGTTCCAGCCACCTCATTACAAATAGCTCAATTTCGTTTCTTTTTATGGCTGAGTAATATTCCATTGTATATATGTGCCACATCTTCTTTATCCATTCATCCGATGATGGACACTTAGGTTGTTTCCATCTCCGGGCTATTGTAAATAGGGCTGCTATGAACATTTTGGTACATGACTCTTTTTGAATTATGGTTTTCTCAGGGTATATGCCCAGTAGTGGGATTGCTGGGTCATATGGTAGCTCTATTTGTAGTTTTTTAAGGAACCTCCATACCGTTCTCCATAGTGGCTGTACCAATTCACATTCCCACCAGCAGTGCAAGAGTGTTCCCTTTTTCCCACACCCTCTCCAGCATTTATTGTTTCTAGATTTTTTGATGATGGCCATTCTGACTGGTGTGAGATGATCTCATTGTAGTTTTGATTTGCATTTCTCTAATGAGTAAAGATGTTGAGCATCCTTTCATGTGTTTGTTGGCAGTCTGTATATCTTCTGTGGAGAAATGCCTATTGAGGTCTTCTACCCATTTTTGGATTGGGTTGTTTGTTTTTTTGTTATTGAGCTGCATGAGCTGCTTATAAATTTTGGAGATTAATCCTTTGTCAGTTGCTTCAGTTGCAAATATTTTCTCCCATTCTGAGGGTTGTCTTTTGGTCTTCTTTATGGTTTCCTTTGCTGTGCAAAAGCTTTTAAGTTTCATTAGGTCCCATGTGTTTATTTTTGTCTTTATTTCCATTTCTCTAGGAGGTGGGTCAAAAAGGATCTTGCTCTGATTTATGTCATAGAGTGTTCTGCCTATGTTTTCCTCTAAGAGTTTGATAGTGTCTGGCTGTACATTTAGGTCTTTAATCCATTTTGAGCTTATTTTTGTGTATGGTGTTAGGGAGTGATTTAATCTCATACTTTTACCTGTCCCTGTCCAGTTTTCCCAGCACCACTTATGGAAGAGACTGTCCTTTCTCCACTGTACATTCCTGCCTCCTTTATCAAAGATAAGGTGACCATATGTGCGTGGGTATATCTCTGGGCTTTCTATCCTGTTCCATTGATCTATCTTTCTGTTTTTGTGCCACTAACATACTGTCTTGATTACTGTAGCTTTGTAGTATAGTCTGAAGTCAGGGAGCCTGATTCCTCCAGCTCCATTTTTCGTTCTCAAGATTGCTTTGGCTATTCGGGGTCTTTTGTGTTTCCATAAAAATTGTGAAATTTTTTGTTCTAGTTCTGTAAAAAATGCCATTGGTAGTTTGATAGGGATTGCATTGAATCTGTAGATTGCTTTCGGTAGTAGAGTCATTTTCACAATATTGATTCTTCCAATCCAGGAGCATGGTATATATCTCCATCTATTTGTATCACCTTTAATTTCTTTCATCAGTGTCTTATAATTTTCTGCATACAGGTCTTTTGTCTCCTTAGGTAGGTTTATTCCTAGATATTTTGTTCTTTTTGTTGCAGTGGTAAATGGGAGTGTTTCCTTGATTTCACTTTCAGATTTTTCATCATTAGTATATAGGAATGCCAGAGATTTCTGTGCATTAATTTTGTATCCTGCTACTTTACCAAATTCATTGATTAGCTCTAGTAGTTTTCTGGTAGCATCTTTAGGATTCTCTGTGTATAGTACCATGTCATCTGCAAACAGTGACAGCTTTACTTCTTCTTTTCCGATTTGGATTCCTTTTATTTCCTTTTCTTCTCTGATTGCTGTGGCTAAAACTTCCAAAACTATGTTGAATAAGAGTGGTGAGAGTGGGCAACCTTGTCTTGTTCCTGATCTTAGTGGAAATGGTTTCAGTTTTTCACCATTGAGGACGATGCTGGCTCTGGGTTTGTCATATATGGCCTTTATTATGTTAAGGAAAGTTCCCTGTATGCCTACTTTCTGCAGGGTTTTTATCATAAATGGGTGTTGAATTTTGTCTTAAGCTTTCTCTGCATCTATTGAGATTATCATATGGTTTTTCTCCTTCAATTTGTTAATATGGTGTATCACGTTGATTGATTTGCGTATTTTGAAGAATCCTTGAATTCCTGGAATAAACCCCACTTGATCATGGTGTATGATCCTTTTAATGTGCTGTTGGATTCTGTTTGCTAGTATTTTGTTGAGGATTTTTGCATCTATGTTCAAGTGGTATTGGCCTGTAGTTTTCTTTCTTTGTGACATCCTTGTCTGGTTTTGGTATCAAGGTGATGGTGGCCTCGTAGAATGAGTTTGGGAGTGTTCCTCCCTCTGCTATATTTTGGAAGAGTTTGAGAAGGATAGGTGTTAGCTCTTCTCTAAATGCTTGATAGAATTTGCCTGTGAAGCCATCTGGTCCTGGGCTTTTGTTTGTTGGAAGATTTTTAATCACAGTTTCAATTTCAGTGCTTGTGATTGGGCTGTTCATATTTTCTATTTCTTCCAGATTCAGTCTTGGCAGGTTGTGCATTTCTAATAATTTGTCCATTTCTTCCAGGTTGTCCATTTTATTGGCATAGAGTTGCTTGTAGTAATCTCTCATGATCTTTTGTATTTCTGCAGTGTCAGTTGTTACTTCTCCTTTTTCATTTCTAATTCTATTGATTTGAGTCTTCTCGCTTTTTTTCTTGATGAGTCTGGCTAATGGTTTGTCAATTTTGTTTATCTTCTCAAAGAACCAGCTTTTAGTTTTATTGATCTTTGCTATCATTTCCTTCATTTTTTTCATTTATTTCTGATCTGATTTTTATGATTTCTTTCCTTCTGCTATCTTTGGGATGTTTTTGTTCTTCTTTCTCTAATTGCTTTAGGTGCAAGATTAGGTTGTTTACTCGAGATGTTTCCTGTTTCTTAAGGTAGGATTGTACTGCTATAAACTTCCCTCTTAGAACTGCTTTTGCTGCATCCCATAGGTTTTGGGTTGTCGTGTCTCCATTGTCATTTGTTTCTAGGTATTTTTTAATTTCCTGTTTGATTTCTTCGGTGATCACTTCGTTATTAAGTAGTGTATTGTTTAGCCTCCATGTGTTTGTATTTTTTACAGCTCTTTTCCTGTAATTGATATCTAGTCTCATAGCATTGTGGTCAGAAAAGATACTTGATACAATTTCAATTTTCTTAAATTTACCAAGGCTTGATTTGTGACCCAAGATATGATCTATCCTGGTGAATGTTCCATGAGCACTTGAGAAAAATGTGTATTCTGTTGTTTTTGGATGGAATGTCCTATAAATATCAATTAAGTCCATCTTGTTTAATGTATCATTTAAAGCTTGTGTTTCCTCATTTATTTTCATTTTGGATGATCTGTCCATTGGTGAAAGTGGGGTGTTAAAGTCCCCTACTATGATTGTGTTACTGTCGATTTCTCCTTTTATGGCTGTTAGTATTTGCCTTATGTATTGAGGTGCTCCTATGTTGGGTGCATAAATATTTACAATTGTTATATCTTCTTCTTGGATCGATCCCTTGATCATTATGTAGTGTCCTTCTTTGTCTCTTCTAGTAGTCTTTATTTTAAAGTCTATTTTGTCAGATATGAGAATTGCTACTCCAGCTTTCTTTTGGTTTCCATTTGCATGGAGTATCTTTTTCCATACCCTTACTTTCAGTCTGTATGTGTCTCTAGGTCTGAAGTGGGTCTCTTGTAGACAGCATATATATGGGTCTTGTTTTTGTATCCATTCAGCCAATCTGTGTCTTTTGGTGGGAGCATTTAGTCTATTTACATTTAAGGTAATTATCGATATGTATGTTCCTATTCCCATTTTCTTAATTGTTTTGGGTTCGTTATTGTAGGTTTTTTCCTTCTGCTGTGTTTCTTGCCTAGAGAAGTTCCTTTAGCATTTGTTGTAGAGCTGGTTTGGTGGTGCTGTACTCTCTCAGCTTTTGCTTTTCTGTAAACGTTTTAATTTCTCCATCAAATCTGAATGAGATCCTTGCTGGGTAGAATAATCTTGGTTGCAGGTTTTTCTCCTTCATCACTTTATTTATGTCCTGCCACTCCCTTCTGGCTTGTAGAGTTTCTGCTGAGAGATCAGCTGTTATCCTGATGGGGATTCCCTTGTGTGTTATCTGTTGTTTTTCCCTTGCTGCTTTTAATATGATTTCTTTGTGTTTAATTTTTGACAGTTTGATTAATATGTGTCTTGGCGTATTTCTCCTTGGATTTATTCTGTATGGGACTCTCTGTGCCTCCTGGACTTGATTAACTATTTCCTTTCCCATATTAGGGAAGTTTTCAACTATAATCTCTTCAAATATTTTCTCAGTCCCTTTCTTTTTCTCTTCTTCTTCTGGAACCCCTATAATTCGAATGTTGGTGTGTTTAATGTTGTCCCAGAGGTCTCTGAGACTGTCCTCTGTTCTTTTCATTCTTTTTTCTTTAGTTTGCTCTGCGTCAGTTATTTCCACTATTTTATCTTCCACCTCACTTATCCGTTCTTCTGCCTCAGTTATTCTGCTATTGATCCCATCTAGAGTATTTTTCATTTCGTTTACTGTGTTTTTAATCGATGCTTGATTCATCTTTAGTTCTTCTAGGTCCTTGTTAACTGTTTCTTGCATTTTGTCTATTCTATTTCCAAGATTTTGGATCTTGGAAATAGAATCTTGGATCATCTTTACTATCATTATTCTGAATACTTTTTCAGATAGACTGCCTATTACCTCCTCATTTGTTAGGTCTGGTGGGTTTTTATCTTGCTCCTTCTCCTGCTGTGTGTTTTTCTGTCTTCTCATTTTGCTTATGTTACTGTGTTTGGGGTCTCCTTTTTGCAGGCTGCAGGTTCGTAGTTCCCGTTGTTTTTGGTGTCTGTCCCCAGTGGCTAAGGTTGGTTTAGTGGGTTGCGTAGGCTTCCTGTTGGAGGGGACTAGTGCCTGTGTTCTGGTGGATGAGGCTGGATCTTGTCTTTCTGGTGGGCAGGTCCACGTCTGGTGGTGTGTTTTGGGGTGTCTGCAGACTTTTTATGATTTTAGGCAGCCTCTCTGCTAATGTGTGGCATTGTGTTCCTGTCTTGCTAGTTGTTTGGCATAGGGTGTCCAGCACTGTAGCTTGCTGTTCGTTGAGTGAAGCTGGTTGTTGGTGTTGAGATGGAGATCTCTGGAAGATTTTCGCCGTTTGATATTATGTGGAGCTGGGAGGTCTGTTGTGGACCAGTGTCCTGAAGTTGGCTCTCCCACCTCAGAGGCACAGCACTGACTCCTGGCTCCTCAATTTGGGATGATTTGTTGTCTATTCATGTATTCCACAGATGCAGGGTACATCAAGTTGATTGTGGAGCTTTAATCCGCTGCTTCTGAGGCTGCTGGGAGAGGTTTCTCTTTCTCTTCTTTGTTCTCACAGCTCCTGGGTCTCAGCTTTGGATTTGGCCCCGCCTCTGCGTGTAGGTCCCCGGAGGGCGTCTGTTCTTCGCTTAGACAGGACAGGGTTAAAGGAGCAGCCGCTTCGGGGACTCTGGCTCACTCAGGCCGGGGGGGAGGGAGGGGCATGGAGTGCAGGGCGAGCCTGCAGTGGCAGAGGCCGGCGTGATGTTGCACCAGCCCGAGGCGCGCCGTGCGTTCTCCCAGGGAAGCCTTCCCTGGATCCCGGGATCCCGGCAGTGACGGGCTGCACAGGCTCCCAGAAGGGCGGCGTGGACAGTGACCTGCGCTCGCACACAGGCCTCTTGGCGGTGGCAGCAGCAGCCCCAGCGTCCCACGCCCGTCTGTGGGCTCCACGCTTTCAGCCGCGGCTCGCGCCCGTCTGTGGAGCCCCTTTAAGCAGCGCTCTTAATCCCCTCTCCTCGCGCACCGGGAAATGAAGAGGGAAGAAAAAGTCTCTTGCCTCTTCAGCAGCTCCAGAGTTTTCCCGGACTCCCTCCCGGCTAGCTGTGGCGCATTAGCCCCCTTCAGGCTGAGTTCTCGCCGCCAGCCCCAGTCCTCTCCCTGCGTTCTGACCGAAGCCCGAGCCTCAGCTTCCAGCGCCGCCTGCCCCGACGGGCGAGCAGACAAGCCTCTCGGGCTGGTGAGTGCCGGTCGGCACCGATCTTCTGTGCGGGAATCTCTCCGCTTTGCCCTACCCAGGTACGTGGGGAGTTTCTTGCCTTTTGAGAGGTCTGAGGTCTTCTGCCAGCGTTCAGTAGGTGTTCTGTAGGAGTTGTTCCACGTGTAGCTGTATTTCTGGTGTATCTGTGGGGAGGAAGGTGATCTCCGTGTCTTACTCTTCCGCCATCTTCCCCCCAGCCTTGTATTAATGGGATAAATTGCAGTTGATCACAGTATATTAGTTTCTAAATGTATTGTTGGATGTTTGCTAATATTCTATTTAGTATTTTGGTATCTACGTTTTACCTATTAGCATCCTACTGGCTTCATAAAAGAAGTTAGGGAAGTTTCCTTCCTTTCTAATGTACTTACATAACTCATAGAGCATTGGTACTATTTGATCTTTGATGGTTTACTAGACTTCACCTGTAAAACCATCTGAGCAAGGTGCTTCTTGGGGGTATTGCTGTAATAACTTTATTTCTTCTATGAAAATTGCCTAATTTAAGCTTTCTAACACTAGAATCAGAATTTTGGTAATCTGTATTTATCTAGGAATTTACCTATTTCATATAGATTTTCAAGTTTTTTTGCATAGAGGTTGGCAAAGTAATCTCTTATTTTTTCTGTTTCAATGATTATTTCTCCTTTGTCATTTATTATTTTGTCTATGTTGATCTCTCCCTTTCTTCCTTCATCAAGCCAGCTAGGGGTTCGTCCATTTTGAAAAACAAGATTTTGTTTTACTATTTTGTATCTCGTTCATTTCTGCTTTTATGTTTTGCTTTCTTTAGTTGTTCCTTTTTTCCTAGTTATTTTTTTTTTTCGTTTTTTGAGGCCATACTTTAATTCATTTATCTTCATTCTTCCATTTTTACTCATAAAAGTGTGTACTGTGTGAATTTGCCTCAGATCACCACGCTAAATGTATCCCATAGATGCTGATATGTAGTTTTTCATAGTCATTCTTTTAAAAAATTTCTTTACAACCTCAGTTTGCATCTCCTCTTATATTCAACATTTTTAAGAGACTCTTTAAACATTTTTTTCAGGTGGAAACGCCTTTCTATTTTCAACTTTGTTACTAACTTTTACTGCATTGGGGTTAGAGAGGATTGTTTGTACTATTTCTACTTTATAGAAATTGATTATCTAATCTCTGTGAGATAATTATGATCCATTTTTGAGAAGAATATATTCCCTATATAACATTATTAATTAGCTTTCTCTTTTTTTATATGACTTGATCAGCCTTAGACTGAGTTTTGTGTATTGTCTCCTACTGTTACTCTTTCCTGTTATTATTATTATTTTATCTACGTCTCCTTGCATTTTTGGTTTATAAAGGTGTTTGTTTGTTATTGGTGCATAAATATTCCTAAGGGTTATATCTTCATTGTGAGTTTTGACTTTTATCATTAAGACATGTTTTTCATCACGTTTAATGCTTTCTTAAAATCATCCTGAACCACCTGTTTTCTTAACACTTTACTCTCTGGTCTATGCACTTTTTCCTCCCGTATCATTTAACACTCACCTACTGCATTATGATAAAATGTTTGTTCTATTTTCTTCTACTTCTCTCCCTTCTCTCATTTTTAGTTGCACAGTTTCTGTGTTTTTTTTTCACAGCATAAATCTTTTGTACATTAGTCTTCTCCCCTTTCCTCCACCTTGATTTTACTATTGTATGTAAAATACTCTCCATTAGGTATTTTGGTGAAGTTTTCCTTCTCATCGCAGTGGGATCACAATCCCAGTTCCTCTTTTAGATTACTTGGCAAACATTCTGTAAAGAGAAGTATAGGAAGTATTGTAAGTTCCTGGGTCACAGTGTCACTGTCTCTCTACTCAACTTTGCTACTGTAGTGCAAAAGCATTCATAGACAATACATAAATGATTGATCATGGCTTTGTTCCAATAAAACTTTATTTACAAAATCAAGCAGTGGGCTTGATTTGGATCATTGGTCCAGTTTGCAGACCCCTGCTCTAGTAGCTTCCTTAGGAAGGGCTGAGTGGTGCAGAATTTCCTAAGTTTCTACAAGTTCAAAAGCTTTTTCTGTAGGCTGTGATATTTAAAGGACACCCCAGTTGGTTATGAAATCTATGCTTCAGCCTTTCGTTGTAGTCAATCTCTGTCTTTTGATTTTTTAAAAATATTCTATTTAAGGTGGGTTTCATATCCTCCAATGCTTGCTTGAGTAAAATTAAATTTGTTTGGAGTGTTGACTTCCAGTCTTTTTCTCCTTCATGGTTGTTTAATATGTATGCACTTTTGTTTCCTCATCTATTTTTTTTTACAGAGTTTTGTATGGAATTCCCTTCGTTCTGTTTATCTGTATGATATTGCTTTTTTCGACAAGATTCCTAGTTTAATAATGTGAATTTTTGTTAGTATAGCAAAGTCCAGATCCTTTTTATTTTGTTTGTTTTGATGATGAAGGGAGAAACCCTGAGTGCTCTGATTTTGCAGTTCTCTTATGTCTTGCAAGATCCTTAATTTTCCCCTTTTGTTTATTTTCTCCATCATTACCCAAGCGCCAACGGATGCTTCTCCCTAACTCTTTGCCTTTATTCTTCCCTAAGAGTTATATCTTTCAAAGACTGCACTTTAAGTCATCCCTGTCCCTTCATAAGCTCCGATTTTGGAGTGCCTTCCCTGTAGTCCGGGCTCTCTAGTACATATTCTAGTACACCGTTTTGGTACTTTTATATTTATTCTGGGATTAGTCATTGTGCTGTAGTTTTAGATCAGCTTTCAGCCCATTTCCATCTTTCCTGTCTCTTGGCAGCATTTCTTTGTCTGTCTTTTTGTTTTCCACAAAGCCTAGTAATGGGAGTTTGACAAATCTTATGCCAGGATTCATGATTTTTCTTTTTTTACTCACAATTCTTTTTAATTCCTGTCCTTCTCCATTTTAAAATAATGATGAGGGTGTGGCTTTTGTGTAGATGTACATTTTCCTTCTTATTGGTTTGTATCCTTTTTGGAGAAAATATTTTTTTAACATCTTTATTAGAATGTATTTGCTTTACAATGGTGTGTCAGTTTCTGCCTTATAACAAAGTGAATCAGTTATGCATACACATATGTCCCCATATCTCTTCCCTCTTTCATCTCCCTCCGTCCCACCCTCCCTATCCCACCCCTCTAGGTGGTCAGAAAGCACTGAGGTGATCTCCCTGTGGTATGCGGCTGCTTCTCACTTGCGATCTATTTTACGTTTGGTAGTGTATATATGTCCATGACACTCTCTCACTTTGTCCCAGCTCACCCTTCCCCCTCCCCGTATCCTCAAGTCCAGCCTCTAATAGGTCTGCATCTTTATTCCCGTCTTACCCCTAAGTTCTTCCGACCATTTCCTTTTCCTTTCTTTTATCTTTTTCTATTTTATTTTTTCATTTTATTTTTTTTTTGGTGGCTTAAAATGGCAGAAATTTATTCTTTCAGAGTTCGGGAAGCCAAGTCTGAAATTAATATCACTGAGCTGAAATCAAGGTGGGGGCAGGGCTGTTCTCCTTCTGGAAGCTCCAGGAGAGAATCCATTCTTGCTTCTTCCAGCTTCTTGGCTGCCAGCATCCTTTGGCTTGTGGTCACATCACTCGCACCTCTGCCTGTGTGGTCACATTGCCATTTCCTTTTCTGTGTGTGTCAAATCTCGTTGTGCCTCTCTTTCTTTCTTTCTTTCTTTATACATTCATTCATTTATTTATTTATTTTAACATCTTTATTGGAGTATAATTGCTTTATAATTGTGTGTTATTTTCTGCTTTATAACAAAGTGAATTAGTTATACATATACATATGTTCCCATATCTGCCCTCTTGCGTCTCCCTCCCTCCCACCCTCCCTATCCCACCCCAGCAGGGAGTCAGAGACCACCTAGCTGATCTCCTTCTGCTACCCGGCTGCTTCCCACTAGCTATCTCTTTTATGTTTGGTAGTGTATATGTGTCCTTGCCATTCTCTCACTTTGTCACAGCTTACACATCCCCCTCACCATATCCTCAACTCCATGCTCTAGTAGGCCTGTGCTTTATTCCTGTCTTACCCCTACATACTTCATGACCTTTTTTTTTTTCTTAGATTCCATATATATTTGTGTTAGCATACGGTGTTTGTTTTTCTCTTTCTGACTTACTTCACTCTGTATGAGAGACTCTAGGTCAATCCACTCACTACAAATAACTCAATTTTGTTCCTTTTTATGACTGAGTAATATTCCATTGTATATATGTGCCACCTCTTCTTTAGCCATTCATCTATTGATGGACACTTCGGTTGCTTCCATGTCCTGGCTATTGTAAATAGAGCTGCAATGAACATTTTGGTACATGACTCTTTTTGAATTATGGTTCTCTCAGGGTATATGCCCAGTAGTGGGATTGCTGTGTCGTATCGTAGTTCTATTTTTACTTTTTTAAGGAACCTCCATACTGTTCTCCATAGGGGCTGTATCATTTTACATTCCCACTGACAGTGAAAGAGTGTTCACTTTTCTCCGCACCCTCTCCAGCATTTATTGTTTGTAGATTTTTTGATGATGGCCATTCTGCCCGGTGTGAGATGATATCTCATTTTAGTTTTGATTTGCATTTCTCTAATGATTAATGATGTTGAACATGCTTTCATGTGTTTGTTGGCAATCTGTATATCTTCTTTGGAGAAATGTCTATTTAGGTCTTCTGCCCATTTTTGCATTGGATTTTTTTTTTGTTGTTGTTATTGAGCTGCATGAGCTGCTTGTAAATTTTGGAGATTAATCCTTTGTCAGTTGCTTCATTTGCAAATATTTTGTCCCATTCTGAGGGATGTCTTTTGATCTTGATTCCTTTGCTGTGCAAAAGCTTTTAAGTTTCATTAGGTCCCATTCATTTATTTTTGTTTTTATTTCCGTTTCTCTAGGAGGTGGGTCAAAAAGGATCTTGCTGTGATTTATGTCATAGAGCATTCTGACTGTTTTCCTCCAAGGGTTTTATAGTGTCTGGACTTATATTTAAGTCTTTAATCCATTTAGAGTTTATTTTTGTGTATGGTGTTAGGGAGTGTTCTAATTTCATACATTTACATGTCCCTATCCAGTTTTCCCAGCACCACTTATTGAGGAGGCTGTCTTTTTCACAGCACCACTTATTGAAGAGGCTGTCTTTTCTCCACTGTACATTCCTGCCTCCTTTATCAAAGATAAGGTGACCATATGTGCGTGGGTTTATCTCTGGGCTTTCTATCCTGTTCCATTGATCTGTATTCCTGTTTTTGTGCCAGTACCATGCTGTCTTCATTACTGTAGCTTTCTAGTATAGTCTGAAGTCAGGGAGCCTGATTCCTCCAGCTCCACTTTTCGTTCTCAAGATTGCTTTGGCTATTCGGGGTCTTTTGTGTTTCCATACAAATTGTGAAATTTTTTGTTCTAGTTCTGTGAAAAATGCCAGTGGTTGTTTGATAGGGATTGCATTGAATCTGTAGATTGCTTTGGGTAGTAGAATCATTTTCACAATATTGATTCTTCCAATCCAAGAACATGGTATATCTCTCCATCTATTCATATCATCTTTAATTTCTTTCATCAGTGTCTTATAAATTTTTTCATACAGGTCTTTTGTCTCTTTAGGTAGGTTTATTCCTAGATATTTTATTCTTTTTGTGGCAGTGGTAAATAGGAGTGTTTCATTAATTTCTCTTTCAGATTTTTCATCATTAGTGTATAGGAATGCCAGATATTTCTGTGCATTCATTTTGTATCCTGCTACTTTACCAAATTCATTGATTAGGTCTAGTAGTTCTCTGGTAGCATCTTTAGGATTCTCTATGTATAGTATCATGTCATCTGCAAACAGTGACAGCTTTACTTCTTCTTTTCCAATTTGGATTCCTTTTATTTCTTTTTCTTCTCTGATTGCTATGGCTAAAACTCCCAAAACTATGTTGAATAATAGTGGTGTGAGTGGGCAACCTTGTCTTGTTCCTGATCTTAGTGGAAATGCTTTCAGTTTTTCACCATTGAGGAGGATGTTGGCTGTGGATTTGTCATGTATGGCCTCTATTATGTTGAGGAAGTTTCCCTCTATGCCTACTTTCTGGCGGGTTTTTATCATAAATGGGTGTTGAATTTTGTCAAAAGCTTTCTCTGCATCTATTGAGATGATCATATGGGTTTTCTCCTTCAGTTTTTTAATATTGTGTATCACGTTGATTAATTTGCATATACTGAAGAATCCTTGCATTCCTGGTATAATCCCCACTTGGTCATAATGTATGATCCTTTTAATGTGCTGTTGGATTCTGTTTGCTAGGATTTTATTGAGGATTTTTCATTTATGTTCATCAGTGATATTAGCCTGTAGCTTTCTTTCTCTGTGCCATCTTTGTCTGGTTTTAGTATCAGAGTGATGGTGGCCTCGTAGAATGAGTGTGGGAGTTTTCCTCCCGCTGCTATGTTTTGGAAGAGTTTGAGAAGGATAGGTGTTAGCTCTTCTCTAAATGTTCATTAGAATTCACCTGTGAAGCCATCTGGTCTTGGGTTTTTGTTTGTTGGAAGATTTTTAATCACAGTTTCAATTTCAGTGCTTGTGATTGGCTGTTCATATTTTCTATTTCTTCCTGGTTCCATTTCAGCAGGCTGTGCATTTCTAAGAATTTGTCCATTTCTTCCAGGTTGTCCATTTTTTTGGCATAGAGTTGCTTGTAGTAATCTCTGATGATCCTTTGTATTTCTGCAGTGTCAGTTGTTACTTCTCCTTTTTCATTTCTAATTCTATTGATTTGAGTCTTCTCCCATTTTTTCTTGATGAGTCTGGCTAATGCTTTACCAGGTTTTTTATCTTTTCAAAGAACCAGCTTTTAGTTTTATTGATCTTTGCTATTGTTTCCTTCTTTTCTTTTTCATTTAATTCTGATCTGATCTTTATGATTTCTTTCCTTCTGCTAAGTGTGGGTTTTTTTTTCTGTTGTTGTTCTTCTTCTTTCTCTAATTGCTTTATGTGTAAGGTTACGTTGTTTATTTGAGATGTTTCTTGTTTCTTGAGGTAGAATTGTATTGCTATAAGCTTCCCTCCTAGATCTGCTTATGCTGCATCCCATAGGTTTGGGTCGTCGTGTTTTCATTGTCATTTGTTTCTAGGTATTTTGTGATTTCCTCTTTGATTTCTTCAGTGATCTCTTGGTTGTTTAGTAGTGTATTGTTTAGCCTCCATGTGTTTGTATTTCTTACAGATTTTTTTCTGTAATTGATATCTAGTCTCATAGCGTTGTGGTCGGATAAGATACTTGATATGACTTAAATTTCTTAGATTTACCAAGGCTTTATTTGTGACCCAAGATATGATCTCTCCTGGAGAACATTCCATGAGCACTTGAGAAGAATGTGTATTCTGTTGTTTTTGGATGGGATGTCCTATAAATATCAGTTAAGTCCATCTTGTTTAATGTATCATTTAAAGCTTCTGTTTCCTTATTTATTTTCATTTTGGATGATCTGTCCATTGGTGAAAGTGGGGTGTTAAAGTCCCCTACTATGATTGTGTTACTGTTGATTTCCCCTTTTATGGCTGTTAGTATTTTCGTTATGTAGTGAGGTGTTCCTATGTTGGGTGTGTAAATATTTACAATTGTTATATCTTCCTCTTGGATTGATCCCTTGATCATTATGTAGTGTCCTTCTTTGTCTCCTGTAATAGTCTTTGTTTCAAAGTCTATTTTGTCTGATATGAGAATTGCTACTCCAGCTTTCTTTTGATTTCCATTTGCATGGAATATCTCTTTCCATCCCCTCACTTTCAGTCTGTATGTGTCCCTAGGTCTGAAATGTGTCTCTTATAGACAGCATATATATGGGTCTTCTTTTTGTATCCATTCAGCCAATCTATGTCTTTTGGTTAGAGCATTTAATCCATTTACATTTAAGGTAATTATCGATATATATGTTCCTGTTACCATTTTGTTAATTGTTTTGTTTTTGTGTATTGTAGGTCTTTTCCTTCTCTTGTGTTTCTTGCCTAGGGAAGTTCCTTTAGCATTTGTTGTAAAGCTGGTTTGGTGGTGCTGAATTCTCTTAGCTTTTGCTTGTGTGTAAATCTTTTAATTTCTCCTTCAAAACTGAATGAGATCCTTGTTGGGTAGAGTAATTTTGGTTGTAGGTTTTTCTCTTTCATCACTTTAAATATGTCCTGCCACTCTCTTCTGGCTTTCAGAGTTTCTGCGGGAAGATCAGCTGTTTATCTTATGGGGATTCCTTTATGTGTTACTTGTCGTTTTTCCCTTGCTGGTTTTTATATTTGCTCTTTGTGTTTAATATTTGATAGTTTGCTTAATATGTGTCTTGGTGTGTTTCTCCTTGGATTTATCCTGCATGGGACTCTCTGTGCTTCCTGGACTGGATTAACTATTTCCTCACCCCCTTCTCTGGAGCTCCTTTAAGCAGTGCTGCTAAATCCCTCTGCTTGTGCACCAGGAAACAAAGAGGCAAGGAAAAGTCTCTTGTCTCTTCAGCAGCTCCAGACTTTTTCCCTGAGTCCCTCTCAGCTGGCCGTGGTGCACAAGACCCCTTCAGGCTGTGTTCATGCAGCCATCTGCAGTCCTCTCCCTGGGATCTGAACTCTGAAGCCTGAGCCTCAGCTCACAGCCCCCTCCCGCCCCGGCGGGTGAGCAGACAAGCCACTCAAGCTGGTGAGTGCTGGTCGGCACCAACCCCCTGAGCAGGAATCTCTCCGCTTTTTTCCTCTGCACCCCTGTTGCTGTGCTCTCCTCCATGGATCCGAAACTCCCACCCTCGCCACCAGTAGTCTCTGCCCACGAAGGGGCTTCCTAGTGTGTGGAAACCTTTCCTCCTTCACAGCTCCCTCCCACTGGTGCAGGTTCTGTCTCTATTCTTTTCTCTCTGTTTTTTCTTTTTTCTTTTACCCTACCCAGGCCCTTGGGGAGTTTCTTGCCTTTTGGGAGGTCTGAGGACTTCTGCCAGCGTTCAGTAAGTGTTCTGTAGGAGTTGTTCCACATGTACACGTATTTCTGATGTATTTGTGGGGAGGAAGGTGATCTCCATGTCTTACTCTTCCTCCATCTTGAAGTTCCTCAAGAGGAAATAATTTGACGAAGTCAGCTAGGTGGTAAGCATTGTTTTCTGCTAACGTACCTCTGATTTCTAATGGCATTTTATCTCATGTAAATGTGTGTGTGTGCGCGCGTGCGTGTGTGTACACATATATAATTAAATTACACACAAGTCCATTTTCATTCTATTCCTATAGTAGAGGTCACTTGAGTTGGCCCTATGATTGACCACATACTTATTCAATAAGTATTTTTTCCATAGCTAACCCTGGATGCAAACAAGTGACTATAGATATCTTCTCAGGATTTCTAAATATTCTCCACTCTGAAGCAGGTTTTTGAAGATGGACAAAAAGACCACAGTCACCCTCCTTGAGCTTGCTGCAAAGAGTCTGCTGAATAATGAGCCTGCAGCTATCCATGCCCTGGATGAAATCCCAAGAGACCTCTTTGTTCCATTGTTCAACGCTGCCTTCTTGGGTGGGCATAAGAAAATGCTAACGGCAATGGTGAGGGTTTGGCCTTTTCGCTGTCTCCATATTGGGTCATTGTACACACAGGAGTCATACTATGAGATCTTGGAAGCCATGATTGATGGTCTGCAGATGCTCCCTGCCCAGAACTCAACCTCTTGGTAAGACTATGATGGGTGGAGACACAGGGAGTCAGCAGGAGGGTATGCTGTAGCCTGGGGCAGGGGAATACTAAGCCGTCTCCCAACAGTAGCCAATGGTGAATACTGCAGTCTTTGCAGAGCTGTCGGTCAGCACTTGGGGTCACCTTCGGGACTCTATTGCCTTATAGAGTTGATTATAGAATAGAAGTGCTTGAGGATACTATGAATGGATTTGAGTGCGATTACACACAAGTGGAATATGGGCATTGAGACAGGGAAAGCCTGGAGGTGAAGGAGGGGGTGGAGAAAGGATGAAAGATGCTGCATTTGTGTGGAAAGAACTTCTTGGTGAATGGCAATGAAGTGAAAACCAGGGTTAAAGTGCTCCGTCCCTGCTTCTCATCATTGATCTTGCTGGATTATATTAAAATCAGCTATCTCTCATGTGTTCTGTCTCTTCCTTTCCTTACAGGGGGCCCAAACTGAGGATCCTAGATTTAAGGCGTGACCCGGACTGTAAGACAATATGCTCTGAGATTGGGACCGCATTCCCTTTCTGTTTTAAGTCATGCAAATACTCTCAGCGCTCTATCCTTAAGATAGAAGAAGCTCAGCATAGTGTCAGGCGCCTCGGGATTGGTAATTCTGGGTCTGAGCCTCAGTCAGCTCAGGAACCCATGGAATTGCTAGTGGATATTTCCCTCAATGGTACCTTGAGAACAAAGAAATTGCTCTCTTTCCTTTGTAATAAAATTCAGCAGGACTTTGGGTCCTTGCACATCTGCTGCAGAGATTTGCAAATCGATAGAATGTCTGCCCACAAAAGTATCCTACAGTTTCTTGATCTGGGGTGCATTGATCACCTGGAAATAGATCAGACTGATCTGAGTGAAATCCTCACCGTTTTGCCTCGGGTGATCCACCTGAACAGCCTTACTCTGTGTAACATCCCCTTTAACTCTTATCCAAGAAGGAAGTTCATATCTTTTCTCCTCTCCCTTGGGCGGCTGGACAACCTCCAGGAGCTCAGCTTGCCTTTCGTCTGCCTCACAAATCAACTGCACAAACTACTCAGGTGAGGCGATGGGGAGGAACCTTTGTTCCTTGAACACCTCATTGTTAAGACAGAAGAGACCATGCTTGGATCTTCCTAAGCTCCTTGTAACCCATTTCTCGTTTTGCCTCAGTGTAGGCACTGCTGGGAGTTTGAACCTAGCCGGGGGAGAGAGGGGTACCTTATGGTGAGCAGCAGATGAGGTTAGAAAAGGAAGCTGTGCTCATACATTCATTCATTCATTCAGCAACCGTGGGCAGACACTATAATAAGTCTGTAAATATATTGGTGAAAAAGACTCAGTCCTTCTCTTATTGGACTTTCCAGCTCTCTGGAGAGGAAGGGGAGGCATTCAGATGGAGAAACATTAAGCTATAGGACTAATGCACATGCCCATGGATGGGCCCCAATAGTTAACACTGCCAGATAATTTTGCTCCTGTATTTCCCCCAAGCCTTAGACCCTGAATGGAGAGCTTGTCATCTGGGAACTAGTCAAAGGAAACCCTCAGTTGGCTGCTTTCCCAGACCCATCCTCGCCAAATAAGTGAATCAGATCCAACGCTGATTATGTCGTATATACTAAGTGCATGCAATTTCTTCACTTAATCTTTCCCGCAGTTCTTTATAATAATTACTACTGTGCATGTTTTCAAGATTAAATCCCTGTACCTCAGAGTTGTAAAGTAACTTTCTCAAGGTCACAAATCTATAAAGTCTGATCCCAAAGTCCACATTGTTAACCACCTATTGCAAACCGTGAACACAGTACTTTATTCTAGAGCCTTAGGTACCTATAATTTGGGGCTCATTGCCCTCATTCTTCTGAAATAACCTTACTTTTTTCTCTCTATAGAGTTGTGCCACGTCAGTTGGATACACTGTATCTACGTCACTGTAGCCTTTCTAACAGAGACATCACTGTCCTGTCTGAGAGCTCTCAGGCCACCCACCTAAAGGAACTGAGTCTCAGTAACAACATGATCTTCTCAGAAGGATATGAGCCCTTCCAGGCTCTGCTGGAGAAGGTCTCAAGCACCCTGCAACATCTGGAGATAAACAATTGTATGATAACTGATTCTACTCTCTCTGCCATCCTCCCAGCCCTGAGCCACTGTACCCACCTCCGTGTCCTTAGCTTTGCCTTCAATCCCATTACGATGCCTGTGCTCAAGATTCTTCTGCAGCACTTGACATCCTTGATGAATCTGAAGTATGTGATTTATCCTGTCCCTCTCCATTGCTACGAGGAAGGGAATTTTCATGACAGTTTGGACCGACAAAAACTTGCTGAAGTTCAGGCTCAGTTGCAGGCGATGGTGCACGGGGCACAGCGGAACGACATGAAATGGGTCCCTTGTTCAAAGTGATTTCCACAGTATAAGGAGGAGTTTCAACACTGATGTGTGGCCATGAAAGCGTTCACTTTTTTCTTTTTTTTGCCTGAAACCCAAGTTTGTAGAGACACATATGTAAAGTTCTAATGTTCTAGGAAACTGGGGTTAGGAACAGTGGATATGTAAACTGATCTCTATAAAAGAGGAAATTTTAAAAGGAAATAGAGGAATTTGAAAGGTCCTCTGGATCTCTTGCCCACTGCCTTCTACATCTTCTGTTTACTAACCACAGTGTTGGGTATGTGACATAAGCTGACCCAGTCATGGTACATCATTTCCTTATCCACACTGATTGGTTCACTTATCCATTTATGGGCACTTGACACAAGTCAGATCAATTGAAACTCTTCCTAGAGGTGGTAGTTGTTGAATAATTTTACCATCTAGGCACCTGCAAACTTCTTGTGTTTCTGATTACCACAGGTTTCTTATGAGAAACCATATGCAACTAAAAGGAAACAAACTATGCCCACTACCTACTGGTATCCTTATCAGCATATTGCTGCCTGATTTCCCAGGTCTCAGATCCCTGGCTCAGTTATTCCTTATTTCACACACTTTCACCAAGCATTTGTTATGATTTAGGTACTTTTCCAGGTGCTAAGAAAGATAAAGTCCCTGATCTCACTCAGAGTGTAGACATTCCTACGATTTATCAGTTTCTCTAGTCTTTCTTAGAGGACTGGGGAAATTATTTATTCCCTGACAACACAGTATTTTTTTCACTTTTTACCCTTACATAGTCTGCTCAAATGATATTGGCCTATTTATCCTTTTGGGTAGCTTCTCAGGCCTCAGGTCATGGCTTAAATGTTACCTCCTCAGATAGGTTTTCTCTTACTTCCCCATTTAAGTAGACTTATTCTTTTGCTGCTTTTTCTTAAGGTACCATGTCTATTTCCTTCATGGTACACATTGTTGCATATGTATTTGCTCCCTCTGCTCTTCCACTAGAGTTGCACTGCTGAGTATGGTGCACACTAACCGTATGTGGCTTTTGAACTCTAGAAATTTGGCTACTCTCAAATGTGATGTACCCTAGGTGTTGAATGCACACTGTGTATCCAAGAGTTAGCAAGAAACTAAGGATGTAGAATAACTAATTGCTAATTTACATGTATTGTTTACATGTTGAAATGATAACATACTGCATATCAAAGACAGTACAGATAAAAGAATGTAAATTAAATTCTTTATATCCTTATGTGTTAAAATGATAGCATTTTATTTCAAAGACTTAGTAAGAAAAATGTTATAATAATTACCTGTTTATATGTTTACATGTCAACGTGATAAAACATTGCATTCCCAAGACTAATTGAGAGAAAATAAAGTTAATAGGTTGTTCCTATTGTTAATATTTTGAAATGGTAACATAGAAAATGTCAATGATCTGATAACAGAAACCAATGGAAAAATAATTAGTATTTTTTGTATTGTGTTTCCTGGTTGAAATGAAAATAGATTGCATTTTCCTTGTTGAAATGAAAACAGATTGCAGTTTAAAGACTTAGTAAGAAAGAAGAATGTAAAAGTAATGAATGATGGTTACATTGTTTCCTTGTTGAAATGATAACACACACATTTTAAAGACTCCGTAAAAAAATGTTTACAATTATTTTTTCTTGTTGCTTACATGTTGAAGTGATAAACTGCATTTCAAAAAGAGAAAGTAATGTAAAACTTAATAATTAATAAAAATTGTTAATAACTTGCTCTTATCTCCATTTTGCTACTGCATTTCTGACTTAGAAAGACAAACATGTTAAATGAATTGTATAGGTTGTTGCTTTGTTGAAATGATAACACATGGCATTTCAAAGACATCATAAAATAAGAATGCAACAAGGCCACCAATACCCTGACACCAAAGTCAGACAAAGACACTACAGAAAAAGGAAATGGGAGGGCAATACCTTCGCTGAATACAAATGAAGAGGTCCTGGACAAAATATTAGCAAAACAAATCCAACAATACATCAAAAGGACTATACACCATAAATCACGTAGGATTTATTCCAGGGTCACAAGGACGATTCAACATTTGCAAATCAATCAGTGTGAGACACCACAGCAACAAAATGAGAGATAAAAATCACATGATTATCTCAATAGACGCAGGAAAAGCTTTTGACACAATTGAACATCCATTCATGACAACAACTCTCAACAAAGTGTGTATAGAGGGAACATGATGCAACATGATAAGGGCATTTACGACAAACCCACAGCCAACATCATAGTGAATGGCGAAAAGCTGAAAGACTTTCCACTACATTCAGGAAGAAGGCAAGGATGCCCGCTCTCACCACTTATATTTACCATAGTACTGGAAGTCCTAACGACAGCAGTCAGACGAAAGAAGAAATAAAAGATACCCACACTGGAAGGGAAAAGGTAAAACCGTTACTCTTTGCAAATGACATGCTTTGTATAGAAAGTTCTAAGCCTCCACCCCAAAACTATTAGAAGTAATGAATGAATTCAGCAAACATTCCGGATCCAAGTTTAACATACAGAAATCTGTTGCATTTCTATACACTAATAATGAAATATCACAAAAGAGAGTTTTTCTTTAAACTCTGTTTAAAATCACAATGATAAGAATAAAACATCTAGAAGTAAACCTAACCAGGGAGGTGAAAGCCCTATATGAAAACTATGATACAGTGATACAGGAAACTGAAGATGAACAAAGAAATGGAAAGATATCCCATGCAGTTGGATTGGAAGAATTAATATTGTTAAAGTGTTCATACTTTCCAAAGTAATCTACAGATTTAATGCAATCCCTATCATATACACATGAAATTTTACACAGAACTAGAACCAAGAATCCAAAAATTCGTATGGAACCACAAAAGACCCCAAATTGCCAAAGCAATCTTGAGAAGAAAAAGGAATAAAGCTGGAGATATAACCCTCCCAGACTTTGGACTATGCAACAAAGCTATTCAAAACATCATGGGCCTTGGACTACCCTGGTGGTGCAGTGGTTGAGATTCCGCCTGCCGATGCAGGGGACACGTGTTCGTGCCCCGGTCCGGGAAGATCCCACATGCCGCGGAGCGGCTGGGCCCATGAGCCATGGACTCTGAGCCTGCACATCAGGAGCCTGTGCTCTGCAACAGTAGAGGTCACAACACTGAGAGGCCCACGTACCACAAAAAAAGAAACACCCCCCCCAAAAAAACCCAGCATGGGCCTGGTACAAAAACAGACACATCGATCAATGGAATAGAATAAACAGTCCAGAAATAAACCCATGCACATATGGTAAATTCATCTACAGAAAAGGACGCAAGAATATACAATGGAGAAAAGGCAGTTTCTTCAATCAGTGGTGTTGGGAAAACTGGTCATCTACATGTAAACAAAGGTTAGAACATTCCCTCACAACATATACAAAAATAAAATGGTTTAAAGACCTAAATGCAAGACTTCATAAAACTACTAGAAGAGAACATAAGCAGAACACTCTTTGACAAAAATCATACCAATATTCCTTTGGATAAATCTCCTAAGGCAAAAGGAATAAAAACAAAAATAATCTAAATGAGACCTAATTAAACTTAAAAGCTTTTGCACAGGAAAGGAAACCATCAACAAAAATGAAAATAAAACCTAAGGATTGGGATAAAATATTTGCAAATGATGTGACCGACAGGGGGTTAATATGCAAAATATATAAACAGCTCATAGAACTCAATATCAAAACAACATTTTTCCACAGAGCATCTTAAGAACAAGTGTTCCAGAAAATATTCTGCGAAGATCTGTCCACACTGTCTCCTACCACTTTAAAACCTTGTGCCTTTGCTTTCTAAGAGCAAGAGAATATATGTTTATAATTATTATAATCTCTTCTTCTTCTCTTTAAGAAATTACTTATTGGTCTGAAATGCATTTTATCTTATCACATCAGCCAGAATCTCTCCTGCTTAAATCTATTCACTTTTTAGTCTTAAAAGGTAACATCAATTTCTAAACATATGTCTGATAGCGTGGTGGCAAAGAGAAGTGCATAAGTGCAAATAATTAAGCAGTCTTATCTATAGCAACAAATATAGTGCCCCCTCTGGAAAGCAAAGTACAACTTACCTGTCAGGATGAGCAGACACAATACCTCTCATTTTATACAAATATCCCACACTTTTCCAAAACAATTTTATTATTATGTAATAATTAAAGCTGCCATGTTTTGAGTCCCTATAATGTGTCAAGCACTGTGATAACCTCGTCGTGTAAGTTAAGTCATTTCACCCTCAGAAAAATCCTGAGAGGGTGTTATTTCAGTTGGCAGATGAGATACGTGAGTCAGGAGAGGCTGAGCTATGCTGTGGTCATAGACAATCCCCAAATCTCACTGGCTTATTCCTCACTCCCACTACATGTCCATGGCAGGTGCACGTCCATCACAGGATGTTGGAGGTCGGAGATCTGATCTCTTCTTACTGGAATGACGTGGAGACTGAACCCGACAGAGCAGCCACAATGTAGAAAGTTGTTGATCACAGTGCCCGAGGGAAAGAGGGCCCTGGGCCTGGAGGGAGGTCTCACACCAACAACCATATGTTGTGGCCCAGAATTATTTCACATTATCACTCAAACCCATTAGCCAGAAGTAGTCACATTTATGGCCCCGCCCAAACAAAGGGGATAAAGCAAGAAGTGCAGTTCTGCCAGGGGCCTGGAACAGGGGAGAAATGGAAACACTTGGCAAACAGGACTACTGACTGCTGCATGATGCAACTGAAACGCAGAGAGATTGAGGACTTGTGTAAAGTCACATGGGCAGTAAGGGACAGAGCAGGATTTGAATCCAGACAGGTATGTTTTCAAAGTCGAGGTTGTTTACATACTCTTTTCTATATTGTATGCTATTCTCTTAAATGAAATACATATATATTCTTGACCCCTGAACAATGCGGGGGTTGGGTACGCTGACCCCCTGCACAGTCAAAACTCTGCAGATAACTTTTGAGTCCCCCCTAAACGTAACTACTAATAGACTACTGTTGATTGGAAGCCTTCCTGATAACATAAACAGTGGATTAACACATATTTTGTGTGTTATATGTGTTATATAGTGTATCTTGCAACAAAGTAAGCCAGAGGAAAGAAAATGTTATAAAGAAAGTCATAAGGAAGAGAAAATACATTTAGAGTACTCTACTGTATTTATTGATACCGAAAGTTTTGCATCATCTGATTACAAAATGAATCGTCTCTCCGTCAGTACCAACATCAATACTGTCTTATATGATACAAAACATGGTACATGTTATAGGTACTACTAACTCTAGACACCAAAATTAGAAAGATCATGTGAAAAAGAAATTCATATTTTTTTTAGAGGTATAGGGATTTGTGCATTGATAACGAAGAAGCAGCAATATGATTGCTTTATGGTTGTCCAGTGTGATGGATACCGTTGTTTCATGGTAGCCTAGACCATACATTAATGAATAAATCATTATAAAACTTTTATGGCATACAGTATCACAGTCATATTCATAATACAGCATGGAAACATTGTCATACTAAAAAAAGCACATACCTGTGGTGATGATAGGCTGATGCGTAGTTTCTCCAATTATGAGAGAGACAGAGACAGAGAGACAGAGAGATGTACTGGATGGGTTTGTAATTGTTTGAAAGCAAAGTTGTAAAACAGTAAGAAAACAAACACGTCATTAATTTTTTATTAAATATCCCTCACCTTCTGCGTGTGTAAGGATAGGCTATCCACTTCAATACCTGTCTTGTACACGATGTTCTACATGTGTATTTTTTATACATTTGTTGAAAAAAATGCACATATAAGCAGACCCACGCAGTTCAAATCCTGTTGTTCCAGGGTCAGCTGTACTTATAGTAGAGATCCTATTTCTTCAGTGCTCCAGTTCCCTCTTCCTTAATCATCTGATGTGCCAACAGTGGAACTGAATAGACGTAGTGGCAGTGGCAGCACTGCAAAGCTGCGGGCCTCTTCCAAACAGATGAATGCATTGGGTATTTGAGTGTTCATTATATTCAAACATAAAAATTAGAAAATAAAACCTGGTGTTAGATGAAAAGCCTGTTCATGGATCATTTATTTTATAAAAATTAATCTCATGTCTTTCCACTCTTGTCAAGGAAAAATAATAAAAATAAGAACAGAAATTAACGGAACTGATAGGAGATATGACAGAGTTCAACAACAACAACAAAATGCTAGCTGCAAGCACTTTAGATAGATAAGAAAATAAGGACACATCTGGCAACAAGGGTCAAGAAAATTAGAGATAAGGCACGGAGAAGCCACTCTGAAATGAGAAAAGCTGTCACACTTTCAGTTTCAGCAAAGATTCAAAAGATGCAAGTGTTATGGAAAAGATATGCTGATAAATTTAAAATTTAGAGAAAACAGATAAATCCCAGAGAAACACACTGTCTTCCATGCTAAAGAAACAGAAAATCTTAATATTATTAAAAGTATTCTTGACAAAGAATATACAAGAAGGCAAAATTATTAGCCAATCTCAGATAGTTACACAAATGCAAAAAGTATACATAAATTAATAGCAAGTTAAATCCTGCCATGGCTAAGACAGGAAACACAGTATGACAAAGTCGTGTTTAACCCCAAGCATGCCACGTTGGTTTAACATTAGGAGATCTGTGAAGTTAATTTAGCCCATTAGTGAAATAAAGGAAGGAGGAAAGGAGGATTATCAAAAAATATTCAGTAAACAAAAGCCTAGAAAAATTGAAACAACCAATCAGCAGTAAAACTGACAATAACAGGAATTCTCAGCAATTCATAAATTGAAAGATGTTTCTTTAGACTGACAACACATATTAAAAAAAAGAGTAAACTGCATCAAACATCATACATAAGAGCGAAACGTTGGAAGCATTCCCTTTAAAATCAGAAGACAGACAAAGATGACTTATATGACCATTTTGTTTTAGCATCATACTACATTTCCTAGGCAATACAGTGAGCCAGAATGTATATATGCATCTATATACATGTGAATTAATAAATGTGTACAAGGGAAAATAAAGCTGTCAAGAAAACATAGTTACATTCATGTAAATTCGAGAGAGGCTAAGGAAATTAAGATTAATGATAGAGATTAATAAGTTTGTTGAGTATAAGACAAATATACACAAAATAATTGTGACAAGTACAAAGTACCATTTTCATTCTGAATATACCATTTACAGAAGCAAAAATTATAACATTCTATAAAACCAAATATGAATCGGATTCCATTGGCAACTCTTCAGACATACCTGAACACTCATATGCTTTCCTGTTCTTTAGTGAACAAAAAGCTAAAGACATGAAACCAGTGTGTGTGTGTGTGTGTGTGAGTGTGTGTGTGTGTGTGTGTGTGTGTGTGTGTACACATTAAGTGGAACGGCTTACAGCTCGGTTTTAAATGGGATCTCGGTTGTATCAAGCATATGTACCATCCTGAGAATTGGAGGTGTAACTGAATGACATGGGAGCCACGTATGGCTCAGTGACATGGTCAACTGTGTATGATGGGACGTGTCTCTGGTTCTTAGGGAGCAGTCACAGCAGAGTGCCTGGAATGCATACATGTCAGTTAGCACACAGGCAGCAGTGGTGTTTCAGCTATAGCATTCCCAAAGCATGAGTGGACTTCCCCTGGCTGCATAGCATCCAAGCCGGCTTTTCTGGCCCTCACAGTTTTTTTGTCAGCTATGTAATATATTTTATTAACAACATCTTATTTTATGAAATAGCTATTAGAACGAATAGCTGGCATAGGCAAGTGGGGACTTTGATTGATAGAGTAATTGACACCAAAATTGGTTCAAGCCGAGAGCCCTGGAGGAAGTGGGAATCTGAGAAAAGTTATTTGGCTTAGGTGCATCTGAAGACAGTAAGGATCCAACTGACATTAGAGGATGAAATATTGGTGTCCCATGGCACACAATGGTGAAACAGTTGTAGGAGTTGTCGCCTGTGGTCACTTGAATAAAAAGGCCTTTGAAGTCAATGTGTCCGTGGACCAAACAGATGTTCTTAGGGACTCAGAGGAGGCTCCCTTCCCCACAGCACAGAGAAACACATTAGTGAGGAGGGCATCTTCATCTTCGAAGTGTTCTCAAGTGGCTGACTTGTGTAGGCCACAGATGAGATGGGAGATCCCCTCATTTCAGTGGGGATGTTGTGGTCGTGGAGTTGCAGGCCCAGTAGGAACACTTAACCTCCTGCCTCAAAGTGAGTGCTGTTTACCTTAATAAGCAGCAAGGCTGGAAGGGTAGTCGCATTGGTTTGACCTACAGCAATCTTTGAAAGTGGCTAATTGATCAACAGACCCCTTGGATCTTGAAATATCTGAGCATATTCCAAAGTTGCATTTGCTCAGTGTAAAAATAAATAAAATATAAGTAAGTATTGATTTATAATAAAATATAAGAACATAAAAATAAATAAATCAAGCTCTAGATCTGGTGACTTGAGATATCATGATGGCAAATGATAGTCCCTTAATCAGTTCGCACACTTGACCCAGAACACGATGAATGAGTGGACTACTGAGGAAGGACCCTACAGTGAAGTCGCAAGTTACTGCAGTAAATCTTCTTCCCAGGCTTAGCCAAAGGGACCGTCAGCCATTTACCGCTATTACTGTTCATTTGCTTTAAGGACAAGTGCTCTAAGGCAGAGCTCAAAAAACTTTTCCTGGAAGGGCCAGATGACAAATATATGAGGCTTTGCAAGACTTTCAGTTTCCGATGGTGCTATTCAGATCTGCATTGTAGAGCAAAAGCTGCCACTGGCACAGCATGTCTGTCTTTCAATAAAACTTTATATACAGACAGGGACATGTGAATTTCACATAATTTTCACATGCCGGGAAATATGATTCTTCTTTGGATTTTTTTAACCATTCGACTATGTAAAACATTCTTAGCTTGCAGATCATACAGAAACAGGCTCGTGGACCATAGTTTCCCAATCCCCACTGTAAGCTAATGGAATCACAAGGTCCCCAAAAAGAGCACCGAGTGGAAAGTCAGCAAAGTGAGGTGGCAGGCATTCCTAAGGTCTTCTGCCAAGCATAACCCCAAAGCTGATGCCTTTTAACATAGTGGTTTTCAACCTTGGTTGTACACTGCAATCACATGAAGACTTTTAAAAATGTGATTGCTTGGGTCTGCCCCCAAGTCTGTTTTAATTGTTGTGGGTGTAGGCTGGCGCTAGTGATTTTTTCAAACTTCCCAAGTGACTCTAGTGTGTAAACAAGGTTGAGAACTGCCTGAACAATTTAAATGATGAGAGTGCAATTATTTTACAATATTTAGTTTAAAAATCTTATAATTGTGCTTTTGAAATAATAATATTCCAATAGTGAATACATAGAATATTCCATTCATAATAAATACATAACAGTGCTCGAAAGTATGAAATAAGAATTCCCATGTAATAAATGGAGAATGCTCTCCTTCAAGGAAGGAAAGAAGGAAGGGAAGGAGCGAGGGAGTGAGGAAAGGAATGGGAAAACACAGTGGTAAGGCAGGGGCCACCAGTGGTAGGGTCAGGGAGGAAGGCTAAACCACTGACGAGCCCAGAGCCAGGTATGGGTTAAAGCCAAGCACCCAGGAGCCCAGGGCTGACTCGACAGTGAAGTCTTCTCTTCAGGAGACGGTCACAACCCAGGGTAAGCGTGGAAGGGACAGAGTAAACACGACACTTGGAGTGATTGGCACTGAGGGAAAAGGAAAAAGAGAAAAGCCTGGAAAAGACCTAAAGAGAGAATTTCCCTAGAGAGATAAAGGAGTGGTAAAGGTTGAAATTATATCCATTGTGTAAGAAGAGACCACTGACCAGGAAGATGGCTGATTGAACACAAGGGTGGACTTTCACTTCCTCCTGAAACTTCATTAAAACAACATTAAAGGTAAACAAATCAATACAATGGTATATTACCCAGCAATAAAAAGGCAGGAATACGGGTGGATCTCAAGAAAAAAATAATTATGCTAAGTTAAAGAAGCCAGACACAAAGGAGTACAGGATGTGTGATTCCATTTATATGAAATTCTAGAGCAGGAAAAGCTAATATATGGAAATGGAAAGCAGATCAAAGTTTGCATGGGGCCAGAGGAAGAAGAGGAGATTAACTGGGAACCTTTAGGGAGTGTGGTACGTGTTCTATATATTGATTAAGCTGGTGGTTAACCCTAACCCCTGATTTTTACATGTAAGGAACTGCGGATCAGGAAAGGTTGGGTGAGTCATGTAAAGTGTTGCAGCTTATTAATCAGCAAGGAGATACTCATATCTGTTTATCAATGATAAATTGTCCTTGTTATGCTGCATAGGGAGCCAACAGGTATAGTGCTTCACCCTAAGCACCTGGGAAGATGCTGACCCAGACACAAACATCCTTTTATACAAGCAAAGCATAGATCTGAACGAATAACTATTGTGCATTCCAATCACACATTTATAAACATAGTTGACACTCTCACGCGTTCCTTGGCCTTGACTTCTTAATGTTAAATATTACACATAAAGAAATAGGGCTTCCCTGGTGGCGCAGTGATTGAGATTCCGCCTGCCGATGCAGGGGACACGGGTTCATGTCCCAGTCCGGGAAGATCCCACATGCTGAGGATCGGCTGGGCCCGTGAGCCATGGACACTGAGCCTGAGCATCTGGAGCCTGTGCTCCACAACGGGAGAGGCCAAAACAGTGAAAGCCTCAAGTACCGCAAAAAAACAACAACAAAAAAACATAAACATTCATTAATATCTTCTTCTGAGGAACCATACTGTAATATACAGTTTTATACTGAGGTTTTTTTTTTCACATTGTATCATGTCGTGTCAGGAATATTCTGTCTTGCATTTTGCAACCTACCACTTAAACCCAATCTGTTTCCTTTTTTTCTTAATATCTTTAATGGAGTATAATTGCTTGCCTTACAATGGTGTGTTAGTTTCTGCTTTATAACAAAGTGAATCAGTTATACATATACATATGTTCCCGTATCTCTTCCCTCTTGCTTCTCCCATGAGACTGGCAGCCACATTCACGGTGCTTCTTGCTGGTCCCAGGGGTCATAATATGGATCTTGTTCTCCCCCAAAACTGTGATTGTGCCTTCTGACCTCTATGGAGGACCCCTGAGGGTATGGCACAGAGGATGAGCTTTGTTTCCCACGGCCCCTCCCAGGCATGGAGTGGCTTTCTCGGTTGTGTCTCTCAAAAACATCTAAAAATGTATCGTACCCATAGCTGCCTGGGTCAAGGGAAAGAAGATAAGGCAAGCAGCAGAGAGCCCCCGAAGCCTGGGAAGGGTGAGGGTGATGAGGAAAGTTCTTGGGGGAATAAGAGTTTTGAAGGGCATAGCAGAGATTCCAGAATGCAATGCATATGTACAGGGTAGGACACAGGCTCAGCAAAGGTCTGACAGGAAGCCAAACTTGCACATGTGGCTGACCTTTGGGCTCCTCAAAAGCTGGAGGTGAAGGCTAAGGCAGAGTTGGAGGCAGCCTGGCTAAGCATTGGTGGAGTGTCCCAGATCAGAAGCCTATCTGCAAAGACTAGACAATATTGTTTTCCTTTCCTTTTTGGCTCCAGGCCCTTCAGGAAATCTCTGTCAAGTCACTATCTGACCACTGATGAAATAGAAGGACAACTTCTGCGAGCACGTATGACAAGGATTTCAATCTTTGCAAAAATACATATCCCAATGTGTGTATATACTACAATTTGTTTACCCACTCATCCCTTGATGGACAGATGGGTTGTTTCAACCTTTTGAATATAATGAGTAATGCTGCTGTGTGCATTCACGTACAATAATTTGTTTTGGCACCTCTTTCATTTCTTTCGGGTATACAGCTAGGAGTGGAGTAACTGGGTCATGTGGTACTTCTGTGTTGAATTTTGTGAGGAACCAACAAACTGTTCTCCACCGCAGCGAAACCATTTGTATCTCCACCAACAATGTACAGAAGTTCCAATTTCTCCACATCCTCACCAAAGCTCTTCTTCTTATGTTCCTTTTAAAAAAAAGCTACAGGCAATGTAGTAGGTGTGAAGTGGCATCCTATTGTGGCTTTGGTTTGCGTTTACCTAACGACTAATAGATTTTCCTCTGATCATTGCTTTTGCTGTGTCACACAAGTTTTGGTATGCTGTGTTTCCATTTTCAATTGTCTAAATGTATTTTTAAATTTCACAACTTGATGCATGATATATGTAAACCCATCTAGCTGGGACATAAAGGAGTTTTGACACATGCACTTTAAATCCCATTGCTATCCCATTTTTGAGCAGAATCTTCATGTTTTATAAATGGAAAAAAATTGTATAAAAACCCCACTTGTTTGGGTTAGAAGTTGCCTCGTCCTCGGGGAGGAAGGCAGGGACGTTCAGGCCTGGACCTACTGGCTCGTGATTGGGGAAGGGAAGAGCAATGGAGGACACACGACATACAGCTTGCAACAGCACTCTTTATTATGAAACCAAACAGCAATCGTGAGTGGGGAAAAGACAGAACAGCCGACCCTTCAAGTGGCTATGTTACCTGGCCTACAACGTAACTTGGGATTCTTGGTCAGCCAGGCCTCCAACCCCAGGCATGGACGTGGCCTGAGGCTGGAGATAAAAGGTGATGTGGATGAAGACAAGGATGACATCCAAGGGCTCCTTTTAGGGGATTTCTTTGAAGGCCTCCTCTGGGATCTTGTCCTCGGTCTGGAGAGAAGGAGTCGGAATGTCAGAATAGCCCACTCCCCAAGTTCCATTGCCAGGACACCAGCCTCCACCTTCTTGGCCTCCCTGAAGGCCCAGGAATGTTCATCTTTACCCCACTTGATTCCCAGACCTCACCTTGAGCATACTGCAGACCTGACCAGCTCTGGTGCAGTTCCATTCGTTGTCCTGAAGGCACCTGCAGTGGGAGAACAACAGGTGATCTCCATTAGTACGACAGTACAGTCATGCTGACCATGCAATGCCACCACTAAATCTATGCCACTTTCTTGCTGGGACACATGTACCAGTATGAACACTATGTGTAATGACGAAGAAAGACCCAGTGAAAAGCAAACCATCTATCACTAGCATTCATGCCCACTAGAATTCAAAACAGAAAAGTAGAGCTGGGCAAAAGAACAAGGGAATTCAATATATACTGATCAAGAAAGATGTTCAAGAAAATAACAAATGAAAAATTCTAAAGTACAAGTCTCCAACCATCTTTTATTGAGATATAATGCACACACCACTTTAAAGTATACAAATCAGTGCTTTTTCGTACATTCACATGATTGTGCAACCACCACAACTATCTAATTCCAGAGTACTTTTACCACCTCAAAAAGAAGCTCCTGGGCCTCCCTGGTGGCGCAGTGGTTGAGAGTCCGCCTGCCGATGCAGGGGATACGGGTTCGTGCCCCGGTCTGGGAGGATCCCATATGCCGCGGAGCGGCTGGGCCCGTGAGCCATGGCTGCTGAGCCTGCGCATCCAGAGCCTGTGCTCCGCAACGGGAGAGGCCACAACAGTGAGAGGCCCGCATACCACAAAAAAAAAAAAAAAAAAAAAAAAAAAAAAAAAAAAAAAAAGAAGCTCCTTAACCATTAGTGATCACTTCCTATTCCTTCCCGTCCCCCAGACCCTGGCAACCACTAATCTGCTTTTGGTCCCTGTGGATTTGCCGATTCTGGACATTTCATACAATATTTGACTTTTTGTGACTGGCTTCTTTCACTTAGCATCATGTTTTCAAGGTTCATCCACGTCATGACGTGTATCAGAACAGTATTCTTTTTTATGACTGAATAATATTCTACTATATGGATGTACCAAGATTTATTCATCCATTCATCAGCTACAGGACATTTGGGTTGTTTCCACTTTTCGTCTATTATCAATAATGCTGCTATGAACGTTCCTGAACAAGTTTTAGAGTGTACACACGTTTTCATTTCTCCTGGTAGGATACTTAGGAGTGGGATTACTGGGTCTTATGGTAACTCCATGTGTAACATTTTGGGGAAGTGCCAAAATGTTTTCCCAAACCACTGCTCCCTTTTATATTCCCATCAGTAACACGTGAGAATTCCAATGTCTCCACATCCTCACCAACACTTATCATTCGTTTCACTAATTAAAGCCATCTTAGTGGGTATGACCTGGTGACTCACTGTGGTTTCAATTTACATTTCCTTGATGACTAACGATGTTGAGAAGTTTCTCATTTCCTTCTTGGCCATTTATATGTCTTCTTTGGAGAAATGTCCATTCAGAGCCTTCCCCCAGTTTAAAAAAATTGGTGTGTTTGCCTTTTTATTGTTGAGTTGCAAGGGTTCTTCACATATTCTTGCCAGATATGTGATATGCAAATATTTTCTCCCATTCTGTTGGTGGGCTTTTCACCTTTTTCATACTGTGCTTTGATGCTCAAAAGGTTTTAATTTTGATGAAGTCAACAATTTATCTAGTTTTTTTCTTTGGTTGCTTGTGCTTTTGTTGTCATATGTAAGAAATGATTGCCTAATTCGTGAAGACTTACACCTATGTTTCCTTCCCAGATTTTTATAGTCTCAGCTCTTACTTTTAGATCTTTGATCCATTTTCAGGCTAGGTTCGTACATGGTGTGCGAGTCAGGGGTCAAAATTCTTTGGTTTGCACGCGGATACCCACTTGTCCCAGCACCATTTTTTGAAAACAATATTATTTTCCCATCAGATATTTTCAGCACTCTGTCTGGTTGGTAATCAGTTGACCATAAATGTGAGGGTTTATCTGTGGACTCTCAGTTCTATTCCACTGATTCATACACTGTCCACAGGCCAGTACCACGTAGTCTTTATTACTGTGGCTTTGTAGCAAGTTTTGAAATTGGGACGTGTGAGTCTTCTAACTTTGTTCTTCTCTTTCGAGATTGTTTTGGTGCACTTCCATATGAAGTTTAGGATAACCTTGTCAACTGTTGCAAAGAAGGATTCTGATAGGGACTGCATTGAACCTAGTTTGCTCTGGGTAGTACTGCCATCATAATAATATTGCCTTCCAACCCATGAAAATGGAGTGTCTTTCCATTTACTTAGGTCTGCTTTTTTTCAACAGTGTTTTACAGACACTGGAGTGTGAGATTTGCACTTGTTTTGTTTCATTTGTTTCAAAGCGTTGTACTATTTTGATGCCATGGTAGCTGGGCTTGCTTTCTTAATCTCATTTTCGGGTTGTTCATTGCAAGTACATGGAAATACAAATAAGTTTTGTATATCGGTCTTGTATCCTGTAACTTTGGTGAACTTGGTTATCAGTTGTAGTAGGGTGTTTTGTTTTTTTTTGTTGGTTGGTTGGTGTGCGTGTGGATTGTCCTGGATTTTCCATATACAAGATAATATCACTGAGCATTATACTATCTTGAAAACCCTTTACACATATACTAGTATGATACCTTTTTCATGGGCTCACTTTTATTTTTTGGAAGCAAAATATTCAAAAAGCTATTTTTCCAAATTGCTTTTGAGTTTCCATGATTCACTCCCCCACTGTTCCAACCCAAACTCATTCCCATACACACCCAGCACTCACTTCTGAGACCACTTGAGTTTCATCCCAGACAGGGTGGAGAAAGCCTGCACCATCTCCTGATGCTCCTGGGAGAGGGAGGAGGGTGTAGGCATTGGGATGGAGAACGCACTCTGAGTCTCACTGGGGCGGGCGTCCCTTACAAACAGTTCGTCTTTCACAATGCATAGATTGGAGGAAAAATGGGCACTCAGACATCTGGAAAGATGGACCACACCACACCCCAAACAACGATCCTTCTCCCACTGCCACTCAGCAACCAGATTCCTTCCATACCCCTCCTGTGTCTGTCTCCCAGGTTCCATAACTAGTACCTCTGCCCCTCCCCAGTGAGCCCACCTTTGGAGAGACTGTCTACCACCTTCACTCGATTTATAGGTTTATCACCAACCCACGGGCAATTTCACATTTACCCTTTACCACAGCCCAAGGGCTGGACGCTCTGATCCCCATTCTCGGAAGAAGACACTGAGTCACACAGAGGTCATGTGACTTGACCAAGATCACACAGCGAGTGAGTGTTGTGTCAAGGAGAGAACCCATAGGCCGATTCCAGAGCCCATGCTCTTCTTAACCACTAGGATAGACTGCTCCTGGGATCTCCCTGCTGGCTTTCCACAATACTGAGTAAACCTAAGGTCTGCACCACAACATTCCCACGCCCCTGAGCCCAGGCGGGGATGGGCATTCCCGCCCAAAACAGGGCTCTCACCTGCAGTACGGGGCAGGGGTAGCGATGAAGGTCCGGGTGAAGGCACACACACAGCCCTGACAACTTCCTTCCACTTCAACAGCAAACAAACAACAGTACCCCTGAGAGCCGCACGTGCTCTACACGCTCACATGGTGTTGCCCAGTCAGGGAGTGACTGGACACTCATGCTGAGAGGGCAGATGTTCACGGTTCCAGGGTGTCGGGAATGGGGAGGGCAACTATAGGAGCAGTCTGCGCCCAGTGACAGGGTCCCTGACAACCACTACACAAGTTCATGGGATGCATTTTTCACAGCCGCCCACGAGGTGGATACTACTACCCCATTGTTCAAATGCAGACACTGCGAGGTTAAGTAACAGCCAAGTTCTCAGAGGAAGGATCTGGGATGAGAGCCACCAAACTCCACAGCCTGTGTCCCCAACGCCCAGGGTGTGCAGGGCACACAGGCATGGACACAGCTCAGACCTGGATTGTCTGTGGGAAGACTGAGGCCTGGAGAACACAGTGGGGGAGGGGAAGGGAACGGGAAGGGAAGGAAAGGAAGGGAAGGAAAATGAGGGGAAAGGAAGGAAATGGAAGGGAAGGGGAAGGAAGGGCTCAGGGAACCTGGGAGGTTCTGTGCGTGAGCCTGGCCAGGGGAAGGCAGCAGTGGGGCACCTGGGGAGGGGGTCTACACACACTCACCTTCCTTGAACACCCCACTGACGGAGAAACAGAGCATCATCTCCTGAAAGGGAAGAGCCCAGGCACCCAGTCACCACCTCCACCTCCTACCCACCTGCGGCTTCCTGGGCCCGCCCGAGGGAGGAGGCAGGTGCTCACCGTCTGGAACCACATGTGCACCCGAAGGAGCTGAAGTCATGCTGAGTCTTGGGCAACACACAGAGGGTGTGCACAATGACACATTTTGTGTGCTTCAGCAGCTAGGCCCGCAGGTCTGTGAAGGGAGGGGAAGTGAACAAAGGTCAGGGGCTGCCACCCCCTGGGCCCTATGATTGACCCCTTCACCGCCCTTTCCCACCCAGTCTTCCCATCACACGCTCACGCGGGTCCTTGAGCTTCTTTATATTCCTGCTGTCCTTGAAGTACTTGCACAAGCTGCTTCTAGGAGACAAAGAGGAAAAATGGGTGGTGGGTGTATGCAGGAGCTGGCCTATGTCTGCTGGGAAGCCACACGACCCAGGAGCAGAGTCTGGCCTGTGATACTCGCGGGGCTGGGTCTTCAGAGTGGAAGGGAATTGTCAGGGAGGAGCAGGCCTCCTCGAGATAAGCACAATGGATATGCAGTCGGTCTCCACACTCATGGATCAAGTAATACCTGAGGGAGAGTAATGAGGACAGTCGATCTCTGTGGTCTGGACCTCAAATGAGACTTGAGAACTCCGATGAGCAGACCTGTGCTTAGGTCTCCTCAACTCTCCTAGCCCTCCTCCCCTTGCTCAGATTCCCAAGGGTACTTACTGCTGCAGGAATTGCAGGACTAGACTCTTCAGTGTCACAGAGCCTATATAGCATTCCTGGAATCAAAAGGCATTTGAGATTGTGTGGCTGATAAGGGATCTGTGGCTCTCCTGCAACTCACCAAATGTTGTTTGATCCTCTTAGTCACCTTGCAGGGCTTTATTATGTAGGGAGTGTCAACGTCAATGATAATTGGTGAGGGTAACTCCTGGCCATCCTGGAGAAAGGAAGAGGAAAACAGGAGTGGAGACCAGGGGAGTGGCCCTTGATGACCGGGAAAAAAGTTTGGTCAAGGAGGGTGAGGGTCAGAGGTCAGGTGTGAAAGGGTGCTGGAAATTCCATGGGAAATCTTACAGTAGATGTCTTCATCATGAGGTCTTGGAAGTCTCTAGTGTTATATGCAACTTGTGTGTGTGTGTGTGTGTGTGTGTGTATTTATGGGTATTTTTCCAGCAAGTATATCCATGTCATTTTCAGGAGTCCATGTCCCCCAAAATGGTTAAGGTTCTGATGCTAATATGTGATCTAGGTAAGACCCAACGGGCTTGAGGGCAGGTGCAGAGACCACCGACATTCGTAAGAGACAATGATTTACGTAGGCACTTACCAGGCGTAACAACTTCGGGAAACATTCTCTGATGGCCCTGTCCAAAACCAAAAATAGAGAAGAGGTGGTTGATAGTTCAAGGTTGCAATGCTTCCTTTGAGTTAAAGCACTAATACCAAAAACAGAGATCAGTGTGTTCTGGCCTATCCAGCAGCCCACTTTGCCCACCTCTGCTTCTGATTTTAAGGGTTTTTGGTCCACTTCCCTGTTGAGCACTGAGCATCTGTCATCTTACTGTCTGAAAGGCACTGTCTCCTCATCTCTCTCAGTACCTTCACTTTAATATTCCTTCACTCCCTCCCTCTCCTTCGCCTTGGTAGCTCCCACCCAGACTACCCAGACTCCCTTCTCCAGTGCCACAAGGACGAGCATTTCAAACCCATGCTGCAGGGCTTACTTCCCCTCACTTCCTTCCTCCAGGGCCTGGCTGAAGGCTGTGGGGAGAAGAGGGCATGGAGTGGGAGCCCGGGGCTCTGCTACCTCACTGGAGGTCCAGCTCTCTGCCAAGGCCCGGACACCCCTGAGAGATGGCCCAGGATGCTGGGCCAGGGAGGTGAGTGAGGTGGGCCTCAGGGAGGGAGATGGAGGGGGATGAAGACAGAAAGGGAGTGAAGGTAGGAGGGGAGAGATGAGAGAGACCTAGGGGCACAGAGACAAGGGAGAGAGAGAAAACAAAGGGAAGGGAAAGAAGCTCTCCCGTGGTGGGGATCAGGGAAGAAGAGAGAAGAAAGGGGAAACGGCATACCCGTTGCGGCTCTTCATCTGCCCCAGAATCGCCCAGGCACACCAGCTAGGAATGGAAAATATGCACATGTTGAGCTGGGCGCCCATTGTATGCTGGTTGAAACTTTGTCACCTGTGTGAGCTCAGCCAGACTTGAGCATGGGAAACAGAGCAGCTTTGGGGGCAGATCATCCCCAGAAGGAGGAAAGGGTCAGGTCCCAGCTCAGCATGGGCTGAGGATCCCTGGCCCCCTCTGATGACCACCGTCTTCTCTCCCGATGACCCCTGCACCTGTCTGAGTTGGTTCTTCATCTGAGGAATCATACCTGTCTCAGGCTGCCCAGGGCTCCTGTGAAGGACCAGGCTGGATGCTGTGACGGGCGCAGGGAGGGATGGCAAGTGCCCCTGAGAGGCCTGTCCTTCTGTCTCCTCTACCGCCTCTGCCCTCTGCCTTCCACTCCTGCCTCAGGAAGCCCTCTGATCACTGGCGGGAGCCCACGTCTGGCCCCTTGACTCAAAGAGCCCTGCTTTTGCCCAAGCTGGACCCCAAGGAGGGTCCAGCTCCTGGCACTGGGCCAGCAGAATGGATGTCATGACAGCAGCCACCCACGGCCTCAGCCCTCAGCATGGCGCAGGAAAGCCCCCATGTCAACCTGGGAGAGGAGGGGGGACCCCTTTGGAGGCAGGGGAAGAGGGCCCCTCTCAGAACGGGGGAGGCACACCCCATCTCAACACGAAGAAGGAAGGCTTCGCTCAGCAAGAGGCCCGGGACTGGAGGACCCTTCTCAGTCCAGGGCGCCAGTATCTGGATCAAGGCTGGTCGCTCCTGGTCCTGGTGAGGAGGAGAAGCCCTGCTTCCTGGGGCACACTCTTGGGAGGCCTTGGTGCAATATAGCTGGGCGCAGAGAGCTGGAAACAGACCCCAGAGCGCCTGCAGAGGTGAGGTCAGGGGAAGGAAACTCCTCACCGGTGATAGGCACAGAGAGAGCAGAAGGTGGGGCCTGTGATCCTCCCAGAAGACCAGGGCTGCCACCTCTGGCATAGGGGCACTGTCACAGATAGTCTAGGCTCCCATGGGTGAAGGTCACCAAGAAGGGTGACAGGGTGTTCACACTGACCTTACATAGGTGGACTGGTCTGGGAAGGTGCCACACAATGGGTTCCCTTGCAGCCACAGCTCTTCAAGCTTCAGCCCTTGTATCTTGCTCAACTCCCACACAGACTTCAGCTGAGAAATATGGGGGGAAGTGGGAAAAGGAATCCCAGGGAAAGAGGGACATCCGGATCCCTGCACACCCAGACCACTCCCTCCCCCACAGATACCTTCACCTGCCTCCTGTCATTACTCTGATGGCCACTAACACGCCCCACCCTACTCTCAACCCAACTTTGACCTGGCTCCCTCTTCTCACCTCATTTTCAGAGATGTTCAGCGTATTGACCATGGGGGCCATCTGTATAATGTCAGACAGGCCATCCAGCTGGTACAGTTTGTTGCTGCTCAAGTTCAAGGACAACAGCTTTGGGGCAAGAAGAGGTAGAGTGAAGGTTACTATCTAGGACCTTGGAGACAAATCTGCCCTCCACCCCAGCTCTTCCACCCCCTACCCTAATACCAGCACTGGGCCTACAGCCTCACCTCAGGGAAATTCTTTTCGATGATCTGCAGAGTGGCAGCCATGCAGCTTCTTTGATTCAGAATTATATCAATATCATGGCCTACCAAGTCTTCAGGAAGGAGAGAGGAGGAAATCAGATGGCTGAGTGGGGTCTGGAGCCAGCACCAGCCCCTCCCCACGTTACCATCCCTAAGTCACCCTCCAGGAAGACCCCTCTGCCCTCGCCCGCCCTAGAATTACTGCTGTCAGCCATACCTGGGTCAAAGCGAAGCCTCTGGAGGTCAAGAGCTTGCTGGGAGACATCAAATCGTTTGCTCAAGGTCAACTGTGGAGAAAGAGATGGAGACAGCCGCTCTGAGGCTGTGGTGTTGGCAGGTGAGGGGGACGGGGCACTGGAGGAAGGAGAGTTGGGTCTGAGTGCTGGCACACAACACGCCTTGAATCTGCATTACCTTTAGCTGCTCCATTTCTTCTGGCTGCAACTTATACCGCACAGAGTAGGGAACAGCGGAGGGGTCTACAAAGACAGGTATCTACAGGAAGAAGAGGTGGGGTAAGCACCAGGAACTCTAGTTCCAAAGAAGACAACCAGCCCCTGGCATGTCCTGCTTCCTCAGGATGAGGTACATGTAACGCCCTCGACACACACCTTTCGTCTCTCCTCGTCACAAATCTTGTAACTGACATCCATCAATGCACAGGCAGTGCTAGCTTCCTGGACAAAGAACTGAGCCCCATTTTGCATAAAGTGGAACTACAGGGATTGAATGCAACAGCAATAGTATCAGAAGCCAACAGACCCTGCTGAACCAGGTCTCTCTCTCTTTCCCTTCCCTGTGCCCACGCGTCTGGCTCCGGCATCCTCTCTTACGTCCACTGGAGTGAAGGGGACAGTGCAATGGCTCCGAATTGAGTTCATTAGCCATGTCTTGTCATACTTCATCCCACAAGGAATCTAAAGATGAAAAGAAGGGATGGGAGAGAGGACAGACAGCAGGGAATTTAGGCTGCAGGACGAACCTTTTCTTGTTCTTTTCCGGCCTTCTACTGAGCTTGAAAGGGCTTCTAAAGAAGGGACCACTGGCATGATTTCTTATGGGTGTGCATAACATGGATTTCCTAAATACTCTTTCCTTCCAGTCAAACTCTCTTCCACATAATGAAGGTGACAGAGATGATCTTCCTTTTATAAATTTCCAGTAGATCCTACCCAGTTCAGACATTGCTTGCCCCTCAGACAAGGTCTCCAGAGGCTTGACCCTCCATCTCGCACACTCAGCTTGCCAAGCTGAGACCTCCAATGTGGAGTTGCTCCATATCCTTGGCAGTAGTTTCCATCTTTGCTTTGAGACAGGCTCCTCTGTTCTCCTCACAGTCAGCCTGTTCCCTTTACATTGCTTCTCTGAATCTGCCCTTAGATGAACAAGACTGTTAACTCTTGGTAATAAAAGGGACAGATTACAAACTGTCCCCAGTGAAATAAACCAGCATGTCTACATGAGACCAACACAACTAACCCTGGCTTTTCTCTCCTGCACATTCCATACATTTTTCAGGATACTCACTGTGACACTGAACCAGCTCCCTGGGGTTCCATCATGTGTGTTCTCCCCCATTTCTCTCTCCACAGGTGTTCTCTTTCTCCACACACTCTTATGCCTGTGGCCTTCACTGTGCCATCTCACTCTCCTCTTGTTGCCT
>NW_027640762.1:0-57000 GCF_949752795.1 Hyperoodon ampullatus
ATCACAATACTCAATGCATACTCTCAGCCCAATGCTCCATGAACTTCTGATCACAATGCTCCATGGCCCCTGTCATCACAATGAATCATGACCCCTGTCATCACAATGATCCATGACCACTGTCATCACAACACTCCATGACATCAGACAACACAATGATCCGGGACCCCTGTCATCAAAATGCTCCATGATACTTGTCATCACAATGATCCATGCCCTTGCCATCACAATGCTCCATGACCCCTGTCATCACAATGCTCCATGACTCCAGTCATCATAATGATTCATGACCTTTGTCATCACAATGGTCCATGCCCCGTCTTCACAATGCTCTGTGACATTTGTCACCACAGTGCTCCATGAAATTTTCATCATAATGGTCTGGGACCATTGTCATCACAATGCTCCAAGCCTTTCTCAGTCCAATGTTCCATGACCATTGTCATCACAATGCTCCATGCCCTTGTCAGCACAGTGCGCCATGACCCTTGTCAACACAAGGCTCCAAGCCCTTGTCATCACAAAGCTCCATTAGCTTTATCATCAAAAACCTCCATGACACTTAGCATCACAACGCTCCATGGCATTGTCATCACAATGGGCCATGACTTATGTCTTCAAAATGCTCCCAGACACCTGTCTTCAAATACTGCATGACCTTGTCATCACAATGCTCCATGCCCTTGTCATCACAATGCGCCATTTCCACTGTCATCGCAATAATCCATGAAACATGTAAGACCAATGTTCCATGCTCCTGTCATCACAATGCTCCATGCCCCTGTCATCACAATGCTCCATGACCCATCATCACAATGCTCCGTCACTCCTGTAATCACAATGTTTCATGACTTTTCTCATCAAAATGGTCCATGCCCTCGTCATCACAAGTCTCTGTGACATTTGTCACCACAATGCTCCAAGAACTTTTCATCACAATTCTCCAAGACCCTTGTCATCACAATGATCCATGTGCTTATCAGCACAATGCTGCATGACCCATGTCATCACAATGCACCATGTACTTGTCATCACAATGCTCCTCATCCTTGTCATCACAATGCTCCATAAAACTTGTCATCACAGTGCTCCATGCACTTCTCATCAAAATGCTCTCTCACCACTGATATCACAATGTTCCATCACTAGTCATCCCAATACTCCATCACCTCTGTCATCACAATGTTCCATTACCCCTGTCATCAAAATGCTACATGCACTAATCATCACAATGTTCGATGACCCCTGACATCACAATGTTCCATAACCCCTGTCATCAAAATGCTCCATGACCATTTTCATCACACTGCTCCATGACCCCTGACATCACAATATTCTATAACCCCTCTAATCAAAATGTTCAATGACTCTTTTCATCAAATTTCTTCATGACCCTGTCATCACAATGCTCCCTGCCCTTCTAATCACAGTGCTCCATGCCCTTTTCATCAAATTGCTCCATGACATTTGTCATCACAAAGTTCCATAACCTTTAACATCACAATGCTCCATGAACCCTCTCATCAAATTGCTCCATGCACTTGTCATTACAAAGCTCCATGACGCTTGTGATACCAATGCTCGATGCCCTTCTCATCAAAATGCTCCATGCCCTTGTCATTACAATCCTCCATGACCCATGTAACACAGTGTTCCGTGAGCTTGTCATCACAATGCTCAATGCCCACACTCATCACAATAATCCATGAAACTCTTCAGACCAATACAGATGCCCTTGTCATCACAATGCTCCATTACTCCTGTCAAAACAATGCTCCATGACACCTGCCATCACAAGGTTCCACGGCCTTGTCATCACAAGACTCCATGACCCTTGTGATCACAATGCTCCAAGACCCTGTAATCACAATGCTCCATGCACTTGTCATCACAAAGGTCCATGGCGCATGTCATCAGAATGCTCCATGGCATTCTCATTCACAATGCTCCATTCCCTTGTCATCACAGTGATTCAAGACACCTGTAATCACAATGCTCCATGCCCCTTTTCATCTCAATGCTCCATGAACCCTGTCATCACAATGCACCATGCCCATCATCATAATGCTTCATGCTTTTGTCATCACAATGAAATCAAAATGCTACATGACCTCTGTCATAACAATGCTCCAAAACCTTGTGATCACAATGTTCCATAACACTTGTCATCACAATGCCCCATGACGCTCCTCATCACAGTTATCCATGGTCTTCTCATCACAATGCTCCGTGAACTTTGTTAAAACTATGCTCAATACACTTGTCATCACAATGGTCCCAGACATTTGTCATCAGTGTGCTCCTTGAACCCTGTCATGACAAGGCTCCATGCCCTTTTCATCACAATGCTCCAAGACCCCTGTAATCACAATGCTCCTTCCCCTTATCATCACAAACCTCCATGACGCATGTCATCAGAATGCACTATGGCCTTCTCATCACAATTCTCCATGCCCGTGTTATCACAATGCTCCAAGAACCCTGTCATCACAATACTCCATGAATATTTTCAGCCCAATTCTCTATGATATTCTCATCACAATGCTCCATGACCCCTTTCATCACAATGCTCCGTGCTCCTTGAAATCAAAATGATCCCTGACCTCTATCATCACAATGCTCCAAACCCTTGTGATCACATTGTTCCACAACACTTGTCATTTCAACGCTCCATGATACCTGTCATCATAATACTCCATGCCCGTGTCATAACAATGCTCCATGAACTTTTTCATCACAATGCACAATACACTTGTCATCACAATGCTCACTGACACTTGTCGTCAGAATGCTCCTTGAACCCTGTCATGAAAAGCTCCATGCCTTTTCCATCACAATGCTCCATGCCCTTTTCATCACAATGCTCCATGACCCCTGTCATCACAATTCTCCATGCACTTTTCATCGCAATGCTCCATGTCCACTGTCATAGAAAGCTCCGTGTGCTTGTCATCAAAATGCTTCACGACGTTGGCATCAAAATTCTCAATGGCCCTTGTCATCACAATGCTCCATGACACTCGTCATCACAATTATCCATGGTCTTCTCATCACAGTGCTCCACGGTCTTGCCGTCACAATGCTCCATGACACTTCTCATCACAATGTTACATGCTCTTGTCATCACAATTCTCCATGCACTTGTCATCGCAATGCTCCATGACCCCTGTCATAGCAAGCTCCATGTGCTTTTCATCACAGTGCTTCACGAACTTGTCATCACAATTCTCAATGGCCCTTGTCATCACAATGCTCCATTACCATTGTCATCACAATCCTCCATGACACTTGGCTTCACAATGCTCCATGCCATTGTCATCACTATGCACCATGACATATGTCATCACAATGCTCCCTGACACGTTTCTTCACAGTACTCATGACCTGGTCATAACAATGCTCCATGCCCTTGTCATCACAATGTGCCATGCCCACTATCATCACAATAATCCATGAAACTTGTCAGACCAATGCTCCATGCCCCTATCATCACAATGCTCCATGCCTTTGTCATCACAGTGCTCCGTGACTCCAGTCATCACATTGCTTCATGACCTTTGTCATCACAATGGTCCATGCCCTCCTCATTACAGTGCTCTTTGAAATTTGTCACCATAATGCTCCATGAACCTTTCATCACAATGCTCTGTGACCCTTGTCATCACAATGCTCCATGCCTTTGTCAGCAGAGTGCTCCATGACCCTTGGCATCAGAATGCTCCATGCGCCTGTCAGAACAATGCTCCATGACCCATGTCATCACAATGTGCCATGCGCTTGTCATCACAATGTTCCACAACCTTATCATCACAACGCTCCGTAAACATTGTCATCACAAAGCTCCATGCACTTCTCATCAAAATGTTCTTTCACCACTGATATCAAAATGTTCCATCACTAGTCATTACAATACTCCCTCACCCCTGTCATGACAATGTTCCACGGCCTTGTCATCACAAGGCTCCATGACCTTTGTCATCACAATGCTCCAAGACCCCTGTAATCACAATGCTCCATGCCCCTTGTCATCAGTGTGCTCCATGAGACTTGTCATCACAAGGCTCTATGGTCTTCTCATCACAATGCTCCAGGACCTTGTCATCACAATGCTTCACGACCTCCTCATCAAAATTCTCAATGTCCCTTGTCATCATAATGTTCCAAGCCCTAATCACAATGCCCATTATATTTGTCATCACAATCCTCCATGACACTTGGCATCACAGTGCCCCATGCCATTGTCATCGCAATGGAACCTGACATATGTCATCACAATTCTCTCTGACACCTGTCTTCACAATACTCCATGACCATGTCATCACAATGCTCGATACACTTGTCATCACAATGCTCAATACACTTGTCATCACAATGCTCCCTGACACTTGTCGTCAGTATGCTCCTTGAACCCTGACATGACAAGGCTCCATGCATTTTTCATCACAATGATCCATGCCCTTTTCCTCACAATGCTCCAAGACCCCTGTAATCACAATGCTCCATGACGCTGTCATCACACAGCTTCATGACGAATGTCTTCAGAATGCTCCATGGCCTTCTCATCACCATGCTCCATGATATTTTCATCAAAATGCTCCATTCCCTTGTCATCAAAATGCCCCATGACCCCTGTCACCACAATACTCCATGAACATTTTCAGCCCAATGTTCTATGACCTTCTCATCACCATGCCCCATGAACCCTGTCATCAGAATTCTCCATGACCCATGTCATCACAATGCTCCATGAACCCTGACAACACAATGATCCGGGACTTTTGTCATCAAAATGCTCCATGACCCTTGTCATCACAATGCTCCATTACCCTTGTCATCACAATGCTCCAAGCCCTTGTCATCACAATGCTCCATTACTTTAGTCATCACATTTCTCCATGAGACTTGGCATCACAATGCTCAATGCCATTGTCATCAAAATGCACCATGACATATGTCACCACAATGCTCCCTGACCCCTTTCTTCACAATAATCAATGACCTTGTCATCACAATGCTCTATGTGCTAGTTATCACAATGTGCCATGCCCTCTGTCATCACAATAATCCATGAAACATGTCAGACCAATGCTCCATGCCCCTTTCATCCCAATTCTCCATGCCCTTGACATCACAATGCTCCGTGACTCCAGTCATCACAATGCTTCGTAACATTTGTCATCACAATGTTCCATGCCACTTTTCATCTCAATGCTGGATGAACCCTCTCATCACAATGCACCATGCCCATCATCATAATGCTTCAAGCTATTGTCATCACAATGAAATCAAAATGTTCCATGACCTCTGACACCAAAATGCCCCAAACCCTTGTGATCACAATTTTCCATAACACTTGGCATCACAACGCCCCATTACGCTCGTCAACACAATTATCCATGATCTTCTCATCACAATGTTCCATGATCTTTGTCATCACAATGCTCAATACACTTGTCATCTCAATGCTCCCTAACACTTTTCCTCAGTGTGCTCCTTGAGCCCTGTCATGACAAGGCTCCATGCATTTTTCATCACAATGCTCCAAGACACCGGTAATCACAATGCTCCATGTGCTTGTCTTCACAAAGCTCCATGACGCATGTCATCAGAATGCTCCATGGCCTTCTCATCACCATGCTCCATGCCCTTGTCATCTCAGTGCTCCAAGACACCTGTAATTACAATGCTCCATGCTGCTTTTCATCCGAATGCTCCTTGAGACATGTCATCACAAGACTCCATGGTTTTCTCAACACAATTCTCCAGGACCTTGTCATCACAATGCTCAATTCCCTTGTCATCACAATGCTCCATGACCCCTGTCATCACAATACTCCATGAACATTTTCAGCCCAATGATCCATGACCTTCTCATCACAATGCACCATGACCACTGTCATCACAATGCTCCATGACCACTGTCATCCCCGTGCTGCATGACCCCTCACAACACATTGATCCGGGAATCTTGTCATCAAAAATCTCCATGACACTTGTCATCACAATGATCCATGCCCTTGTCATCCCAAAGCTCCATGACACCTTTAATCAGAATGTTCCGTGACGCTTGTCATCACAATGCTCCATGACCCTTGTCATCATAGTGCTCCATGACCCCAGTAATCACAATGCTCCATGAATATTTTCAGCCCAATGCTCCATGACCTTCTCATCACAATGCTCCAAGACCCCTGTAATCACAATGCTCCATGCTCCTTTTCATCTCTGTGCTCCATGAACCCTGTCATCACAACGAACCATGCACATCATCATAATGTTTCATGCTATTTTCATTACAATGAAATCAAAATGCTCCATGACCTTTGTCATCACAATGTTCCAAACCCTTGTGATCACAGTGTTTCATAAAACGTGTCATCACAACGCCCCATGATTCTCATCATCACAATTATCCATGGTCTTCTCATCACAATGCTCCATGACCATTGTCATCACAATGCTCAGTACACTTGTCATCACAATGCTCCCTGACACTTGCCGTCATTATGCTCCTTGATCCCTGTCATGACAAGGCTCCATGCCTTTTTCATCACAATGATCCATGCTCTTTTCTTCACAATGTTCCAAGACCCATGTAATCACAATTCTCCATGCCCCTTTTCATCAGAATGCTCCATGAGACTCGTCAATACAAGGCTCCAATGTTTTCTCATCACAATGCTTCAGTACCTACTCACCACAATGCTCCATTCCCTTGTCATCACAATGCTCCATGACCCCCGCCTTCACAATACTTCATGAACATTTTTAGCCCAATGCTCTATGACCTTCTCATAACAATGCTCCATGAACCCTGTCATCACAATGCTCCATTACCACAGTCATCACAATGCTCCATGACCCCTGACAACACAATGATTCGGGACTCTTGTCATCAAAATGCTCCATGACACTTGTCATCACGATGATCCATGCCCTTGCCATCCCAATGCTCCATGACCCCTGTAATCACAATGCTCCATGACGCTTGTCATCACAGTGCTCCATGACACTTGTCATCAAAATGCTCCATGCCTTTGTCAGCAAAATGCTTCATGACATTGTCATCACAATGCTCCATGCGCTTGTCATCACAATACTGCATTCCCATTGTCATCAAAATCCTCGGTGAACCTTGGGTTCACATTGCTTCATGCCCTTGTCATTACAATGCTCCATGCTCCTTGAAATCAAAATGATCCATGACCTCTGTCATCACAATGCTACAAACCCTTGTGATCACAATGTTCCATAACACTTGTCATCACAACGCTCCATGATGCCTTTCATTACAATGCTGCATGAACTTTGTCATCACAATGCTAAATACACTTGTCAACACAATGCTCCCTGACACTTATCGTCAGAATGCTCCTTGAACCCTGTAATGAAAAGGCTCCTTGCCTTTTTCATAACAATGCAACATGCCCTTTTCATCACAATGCTCCATGACAGTGTCATCACAATACTCCGCAAGCTTGTCATCAGAATGCTCCATGACCCCTGTCATCACAATGATCCATGACACCTGTCATCAAAATGCTCCATTTCCCATGTCATTACAGTGCTCCATGACGCTCTTCATCACAATTATCCATGACCTTCTCATCACAATGCTCCACGGGCTTGCGATCACAATTCTCAATGCCCTGGTCATCACAGTGCTCCATGTCCCTTGTCATCACATTTCTCCACGTCCATGTCATCACAATGCTCCATGACACTTATCGTCACAAAGTTACATGCTATTGTCATCACAATCATACATGCACTTGCCATCACAATGCTCCATGACACCTGTCATAGCAAGTTCCATGTGCTTGTCATCACAATGTTTCACGACGTTGGCATCAAAATTCTCAATGGCCCTAGTCATCACAATGCTCCATGACCTTGTCATCACAATGCTCCATGACACTTCTCATCAAAATGCTCCAAGCGCTGGCCATCACAATGCTCCATTACCTTTGTCATCACAATCCTCCATGACACTTGTCATCACAATGCTCCATGCCATTGTCATCACAATGCACCATTACATAGGTCAGCACAATGCTCCCTGACACCTGACTTCACAGTACTCCATGACCTATTCTTCACAGTGCACCAGGCCCTTGTCATCACAAGGCGCCATGCCCACAGTCATCACAATATTCCATGAAATTTTTCAGACCGATGCTCCATGCCCCTGTCATCACAATGCTCCATGCACTTGTCATCACAATGCGCCATGACACCTGTCATCACAATGCTCCGTGACTCCAGTCATCACAATGCTTCAAGACTTTGTCATCACAATGGTCCATGCCCTCATCATCACAAATCTCTGTGACCTTTGTCACCACAATGCTCCATGAACTTTTCATCACAATGCTCTGTGACCCTTGGCATCACAATGCTCCATGCCTTTGTCAGCACATATTCCATGACACTTGTCATCACAGTGCTCCATGAGCTTGTCAGCACAATGCTCCATGACCGATGTGATCACAATGTGCCATGCGGTTGTCATCACAATGCTCCACATCCTTGTTATCACAATGCCCCATAAACATTGTCATCACAATGCTCCATGCACTTCTCATGAAAATGCTCTCTCACCACTGATATCACAATGTTCCATCACTAGTCATCACAATACTCCCTCATCCCTGTCATCACAATGCTCCACGGCCTTGTCATCACAAGGCTCCATGACCCGAGTAATCACAATGCTCCATACCACTTTTCATCTGAATGTTCCCTGAACCCTGTCATCAAAACGAACCATGCCCTTCATCATAATGCTTCATGCTATTTTCATCACAATGAAATCAAAATGCTCCATGACCTCTGTTAGCACAATGCTCCAAACCCTTGTGACCACAATGCTCCGTAACACTTGTCATCACAACTACCCATGAGGCTCGTCATCACAATTATCCATGCACTTCTCATCACAATGTTCCATGACCTTTGTGATCACAATGCTCAATAAACTTGTCATCACAATGCTCCCTGACACTTGTCCTCACTATGCTCCTTGAACCCTGTCATGACAAGGCTCCATGCCTTTTTCCTCACAATGATCCATGCCTTTTTCATCATAATGCTCCAAGACCACTGTCATCACAATGCTCCATGCCCTGGTCATCACAAAGCTCCATGACGCATGTCATCAGAATGCTCCTTTGACATCTCTCACAATGCTCCATGCCCTTGTAATCACAATGCTCCAAGACCCCTGTAATCACAATGATCCATGCACCTTTTCATCAGAATGCTCCATGAGACTTCTCATTGCAAGGCTCCATGGCCTTCTCATCACAATGCTCCAGGACCTTGTCATCACAATGCTCCATGACCCCTTTCATCAGAATACTCCATGAACATTTTCACCTCAATGCTCCATGATCTTCTCATCACAATGCTCAAAGACCCCTGTCATCACAATGCTCCATGCTCCTTGATATCAAAATGATCCTTGACCTCTGTCATCACAGTGCTCCAAACCCTTGTGATCACATTGTTCCATAACACTTGTCATCACAACGCTCCATGATGCCTGTCATCACAATACTCCATGCCCTTGTCATCACAATGCTCCATGAACTTGTCATCACAATGCTCAATACACTTGTCATCCCAATGTTCCCTGACCCTTGTCGTCAGAATGCTTCTAGAACCCTGTCATTAAAAGGCTCTATGCCTTTTTCATCACAATGCTCCATGCCCTTTTCATCACAATGCTCCATGCCATTGTTATCACAATACTCCACAAGCTTGTCATCAGAAGGCTCCATGACACTTGTAATCACAATTCTCCATGACCCCTGTCATCACAATGCTCCATGACACTTGTCATCACAGTGCTCCAGGCCCCTTGTCATTACAGTTCTCAATGATGCTCGTCATCACAATTATCCATGGTCTTCTCATCACAATGCTCCACCGTCTTGCCATCACAATGCTCCATGACACTACAAATCACAATGTTACATGTACTTGTAATCACATTCTCCATGCACTTGTCATCGCAATGCTCCATGACCCCTGTCATAGCAAGCTCCATGTGCTTTTCATCACAGTGCTTCACGAACTTGTCATCAAAATTCTCAAAAGCCCTTGTCATCACAATGCTCCATGCCCTTTTCATCACAATGCTCCATGACCATCGTCATCACAATGCTCCATTACCTTTGTCATCACAATCCTCCATGACACTTGTCATCACAATGCTCCATGCCGTTGTCATCACAATGCACCATGACATAGGTCACCACAATGCTCCCTGACACCTGACTTCACAATAATCCATGACCTTTTCTTCACAGTGCTCCATGCCCTTGTCATCACAATGTGCAATGCCGACTGTCATCACAATAATCCATGAAATTTTTCAGACCGATGCTCCATGCCCCTGTCATCACAATGCTCCATGCGCTTGTCAGAACAATGCTCCATGACCCATGTCATCACAGTGTGCCATGCACTTGTCATAACAATGCTCCCCAAACTTGTCATCACAATGCTCCATAAATATTGTCATCACAAACCTCCATGAACTTCGAATCAAAATGCTCTCTCACCACTGATATCTCTATTTCCATCACTAGTAATCACAATACTCCCTCACCCCTGTCATCACAATGTTCCAAGGCCTAGTCATCACAAGTCTCCATGACCCGAGTAATCACAATGCTCCATACCCCTTTTCATCTCAATGCACCATGAACCCTGTCATCACAACGAACCATGCCCATCATCATAATGCTTCATGCTATTGTCATCACAATGAAATCAAAATGCTCCATGACCTCTGTCATCACAATGCTCCATGCACTTGTCATCACAATGCTCCATGCCATTGTCATCACAATACACCACATGCTTGTCATCAGAATGCTCCATGACCCATGTCATCACAATTCTCCTTGACCCTTGTCATCACAACGATCCATGCCCCTGTCATCACAATGCTCCATGCACTTGTCATCACAATGCTCCGTGACTGCAGTCATCACAATGCTTCATGACATTTGTCATCACAATGGTCCATGACCTCATCATCACAAGTCTCAGTGACATTTGTCACCACAATGCTCCATGAACTTTTCATCACAATGCTCTGTGACCCTTGGCATCACAATGCTCCATGCCTTTGTCAGCACAATGTTCCATGACACTTGTCATCACAATGCTCCATGAGCTTGTCAGCACAATGCTCCATGACCGATGTGATCACAATGCGCCATGCGGTTGTCATCACAATGCTCCATAAACATTGTCATCACAGTGCTCCATGCACTTCAAATGAAAATGCTCTCTCACCACTGATATCACAATGATCCATCACTAGTCATCACAATACTCCCTCACCCCTGTCATCACAATGTTCCATGACCCCTATCATCACAATGCTACATGCCGTTATCATCACAATGCACCACTCCCTTGTCATCAAAATGCTCCATGACCTTTGTCATCACAAAGCTCCATGACACTTAGCATCACAATGCTCCATGCCATTTTCATCACAATGCTTCATGAAGCCTCTCATCACATTGCTCCATGCCCTTGTCATCACAATGCTTCATGACGCTTGTCATCACAATGCTTGATGCCCTTCTCATCACAATGCTCCATGACCTTGTCATTACAATCCTCCATGACCCATGTATCACAGTGTTCCGTGTCCTTGTCATCACAATACTCCATGCCCCATCTTATCACAATAATCCAAGAAAATTTTCAGACAAATGCTCCATGCCCTTGTCCTCACAAAGTTCCATGACGCATGTCATCAGAATGCTCCATGGTCTTCTCACTCACAATGTTCAATGCCCTTCTCATCACAATGCTCCAAAACACCTGTAATCACAATGCTCCATGTCCCTTTTCATCTCAACGGCTTTGTCATCACAATGGTCCGTTCCCTCATCATCACAAGTCTCTGTGACCTTTGTCACCACAATGCTCCATGAACTTTTCATCACAATGCTCCGTGACCCTTGGCATCACAATGCTCCACGCCATTGTCATCACAATGGTTCATGAAGCCTCTCAGCACATTGCTCCATGCCCTTGTCATCACAAAGCTCCCTGACGCTTGTCATCACAATGCTTGATGCCCTTCTCATCACAATGCTCCATGACTTGTCATTACAATCCTCCATGCCCCATGTATCACAGTGTTCCGTGTCCTTGTCATCACAATGCTCCATGCCCACTCTCATCACAATAATCCATGAAAATTTTCAGACAAATGCTCCATGCCATTGTCATCACAAAGCTCTATGACGCATGTCATCAGAATGCTCCATGGCCTTCTCTTTCACAATGCTCCATGCCCTTGTCATAACAGTGCTCCCCAAACTTGTCATCTCAATGCTCCATAAACATTGTCATCACAAAGCTCCAAGCATTTCGCATCAAAATGCTCTCTCACCACTGATATCACAATTTTCCATCACTAGTCATCACAATACTCCCTCACCCCTGTCATCACAATGTTCCAGGGCTTTGTCATCACAAGGCTCCATGACCCGAGTAATCGCAGTGCTCCATACCACTTTTCATCTCAATGCTCCATGAACCCTGTCATCCCAACGAACCATGCCCATCATCATAATGCTTCATGCTATTGTCATCACAATGAAATCAAAATGATCCATGACCTGTGTCATCACAATGCTCCAAACACTTGTGATCACAATGTTCCATAACACTTGTCATCATAATGCCCCATGACGCACCTCATCACAGTTATCCATGGTCCTCTCAGAACAATGCTCCATGAACTTTGTCATCACAATGCTCAATACACTTGTCATCACAATGCTCCCTGACACTTGACGTCAGAATGCTCCTTGATCCCTGTCATGAAAAGGTTCTTTGCCTTTTTCATCACAATGCTCCATGCCTTTTTCATCACAATGCTCCATGCCATTGTCATCACAATACTCCACAAGCTTGTCATCAGAATGCTCCTTGACCCTTGTCATCACAATGATCCATGACACTTGTCATCACAATTCTCCATGCCCCGTGTCATTACAGTTCTCGATGACACTCGCCATCAAAATGCTCCATGGTCTTGCCATCACAATGCTCCATGACCTGGACATCACAATGCTCCATGTCCCTTGTCATCACAATGCTCCATGCGCTTCTCAGCACAATGCTCCATGACCCATGACATCGCAATGTGCCAAGCGCTTCTCATTCCAATGCTCCTCAACCTTGTCATCACAATGCTCCATAAACCTTGTTATCACAATGCACCATGCACTTCTCATCCAAATGCTCTCTCACCACTGATATCACAATGTTCCATCACTAGTCATCAGAATACTCCCTCACCCCTGTCATCACAATGTTCCATGACCCCTGTAATCACAATGCTCCATGCCCTTGTCATCACAAAGCTCCATGATGCATGTCATCAGAATGTTCTATGGCCTTCTCATCACAATGCTTCATGCCCTTGCCATCACAATGCTCCATTACACCTGTCATCACAATGCTCCATGACCACTGTCATCACAGCGCTCCATGACCGCAGACAACACAATGTTCTGGGACTCTTGTCATCAAAATGCCCCATGACACTTGTCATCAAAATGATCCATGCGCTTGTCATCCCAATGCTCCATGACACCTGTAATCAGAATGCTCCATGACGCTTGTCATCCCAGTGCTCCATGACCCTTGACATCACAATGTTCCATGCCATTGTCATCACAGTGCTCCAAGAACCCTCTCATCACATTGCTCCATGCCCTTGTCATCACAAAGCTCCATGACGCTTGTCATCACAATGCTCGATGCCCTTCTCATCACAGTGCTCCATGCCCATGTCATTACAATCCTCCATGATCCATGTATCACCGTGTTCCTTGCTCTTGACATCACAGTGCTCCATGCCCACTCTCATCACAATAATCCATGAAAATTTTCACAGAAATGCTCCATGCCCTTGTCATCAAAAGGCTCCATTACCCGTGTCATAACAATGCTCCATGACCCCTGCCATCACAATGTTCCACGGCCTCGCCATCACAAGGCTCCATGACCCTTGTCATCACAATTCTCCAAGACCCCTGTAATCACAATGCTCCATGCCCTTGTCATCACGAAGCTCAATGACTTATGTCATCAGAATGCTCCATGGCCTTCTCAACACCATGCTCCATGCACTTGTCATCACACTGCTCCCTGACACTTGTCTTCAGAATGCTCCATGAACACTGTCATGAAAAGGCTCCATGTCCCCTGTCATAGCAAGCTCAGTGCGCTTGTCATCACAATGCTTCACGACGTTGGCATCAAAATTCTTAATGGCCCTTGTCATCACAGTCCTCCATGACACTTGGCATCACAATGCTCCATGCCCTTGTCAGCACAGTGCTCCATGACCCTTGTCATCACAATGCTCCGTGACTCCTGTCATCACAATGCTTCATGACCTTACTCATCACAATGGTCCATGCTCTCGTCATCACAAGTCTCTGTGACTTTTGTCACCACAATGCTCCATGAACTTTTCATCACAATGCTCTGTGACCCTTGTCATCACAATGCTCTATGTGTTTCTCAGCACAATGCTCCATGACCCATGTCATCACAATGCATCATGTGCTTGTCATCCCAATGCTCCACATCCTTGTCATCACAATGCTGCATAAACTTTGTCATCACAGTGCTCCATGCACTTCTCATCAAAATGCTCTCTCACCACTGATATCACAATGTTCCATCACTAGTCATCCCAATACTCCATCACCCCTGTCATCACAATGTTGCATGACACCTGTCATCAAAATGCTACATGCACTTATCATCACAATGTTACATGCTCTTGTCATCACAATTCTCCATGCACTTGTCATCGCAATGCTCCTTGACACCTGTCATAGCAAGCTCCATGTGCTTTTCATCACAGTGCTTCACAACATTGTCATCTAAATTCTCAATGGCCCTTGTCATCACAATGCTCCATGCCCTTGTCATTTCAATGCTCCATGACCATTTTCATCACAATGCTCCAAGCCCTTGTCATCACAATGCTCCAAGACACCTGTAATCACAGTGCTCCATACACTTGTCATCAGAAAGCTCCATGACGCATGTCATCAGAATGCTCCATGGCTTTCCCATCACAAGGCTCCATGCACTTGTCATCACAATGCTCCAAGACACCTGTAATCACAATGCTCCATGCCCCTTTTCTTCTCAATGCTCCGTGAACCCTGTCATCACAATGCACCATGCACATCATCATAATGCTTCAAGCTATTGTCATCACAATGAAATCAAAATGCTCCATGACCTCTGTCATCACAATGCTCCAAACCGTTGTGATCACAATGTTCATAAAACTTGTCATCACAATGCCCCATGACTCCCGTCATCACAATTATCCAAGGTCTTCTCATCACAATGCTCCATGACCTTTGTCATCACAATGCTCAATACACTTGTCATCACAATGCTCCCTGACACTTGTCATCAGTATGCTCCTTGAACGTTGTCATGACAAGGCTCCATGCCTTTTTCATCACAATGATCCATGCCCTTTTCATCACAATGCTCCAAGACCCCTGAAATCACAATGCTGCATGCACTTGTCATCACAAAGCTCCATGACTCATGTCATCAGAATGCTCCATGGCCTTCTCATCACAATGCTCCATGATGCCTGTCATCACAATGCTCCATGACCATTGTTATCACAATGCTCAATACACTTGTCATCACAATGTTCCCTGACACTTGACGTCAGAATGCTCCTTGATCCCTGTCATGAAAAGGTTCCATGTCTTTTTCATCACAATGCTCCATGCCTTTTTCATCACAATGCTCCATGCACTTGTCATCACATTACTCCACAAGCTTGTCATCAGAATGCTCCATGACCCTTGTCATCACAATGATCCATGACACCTATAATCACAATTCGCCATGCCCAATATCACTACAGTGCTCGATGACACTCGTCAACAAAATGCTCCTTGGTCTTGCGATCACAATGCTCCACGGTCTTGCCATCATAATGCTCCATGCCCTGGACATCACAATGCTCCCTGTCCCTTGTCATCACAATGCTCCATGACACATCTCATCACCATGTTACATGCTCTTGTCATCACAATCCTCCATGACACATGGCATCACAATGCTCCATGCCATTGTCATCAAAATGGACCATGACATATGTCATTACAATGCTCCCTGACACCTGTCTTCACAATTCTCCATGACCTTGTCATCACAATCCTCCATGCCCTTGTCATAACAATGCTCCATGCCCTTGTCTTCACAATGTGCCATGCCGTCACTCATCACAATAATCCTTGAAATTTGTCAAACCAGTTCTCCATGCACCTATCATCACAATGCTCCATGCCATTGTCATCACAATGCACCATGAACCCTGTCATCACAATGCTCCATGACTCCAGTCATCACAATGCTTCATGACCTTTGTCATCACAATGGTCCATGACCTCGTCATCACACGTCTCTGTGACCTTTGTCACCACAATGCTCCATGAACTTTTCATCACAATGCTCCGTGACCCTTGTCATCATAATGCTCCATGCCTTTGTCAGCACAATGCTCCATGACCCATGTCATCACAATGAGCCATGCGCTTGTCATCACAATGCTCCACAAACTTGTCATCACAATGCTCCTTAAAACTTGTCATCACAATGCTCCAGGCACTTCTCATCAAAATGCTCTCTCACCACTGATATCACAATATTGCATCACTTGTCATCACAATACTCCCTCACCCTTGTCATCACAATGTTCCATGACCCCTGTCATCAAAAAGTTCCATGCCCTTGTCTTCACATTGCTCCTTAAAACTTGTCATCACAATGCTCCATGCACTTCTCATCAAAATGGTCTCTCACCACTGATATCACAATGTTCCATCACTTGTCATCACAATACTCCCTCACCCCTGTCATCACAATGTTCCATGACCCCTGTCATCAAAATGTTCCATGCCCTTGTCATCACAGTGCTCCGTGATGCATGTCATCAGAATGCTACATGCCCTTGCCATCACAATGCTCCATTACCCCTGTCATCATAATGCTCCATGACCACTGTCATCACAGCGATCCATGACCCCTGACAACACAATGATCCGGGACTCTTGTCATCAAAATGCTCCACGACACTTGTCATCACAATGATCCATGCACTGTCATCCCAATGCTCCATGACCCCTGTAATCAGAATAGTCTGTGACGTTTGTCATCCCAGGGCTCCATGACCCTTGACATCACAATGCTCCATGCCATTGTCATCACAATGCTCCATGAACCCTCTCATCACATTGCTCCATGAACTTGCCATCACAAAGCTCCCTGACGCTTGTCATCACAATGCTCAATGCTCTTCTCATCACAATAAACCATGAATCTTTTCACACCAATCCTCCATGCCCTTGTCATCGAACGGCTCCATTACCCATGTCATAACAATGGTCCATGACCCCTGCCATCACAATGATCCACGGCCTCGTCATCACAAGGCTCCATGACCCTTGTCATCACAATTCTCCAAGACCCCTGTAATAACAATGCTCCATGCCCTTGTCATCACGAAGCTCTATGACTTATGTCATCAGAATGCTCCATGGCCTTCTCATCACAATGCTCCATGCCCTTGTCATCACAGTGCTCCAAGAACCCTGTAATCACAATTCTCCATGCCAATTTTCATCTCAATGCTCCATGAACACTGTCATCACAATGCACCATGCCCATCATAATAATGATTCATGCTATTGGCATAAAAATGAAATCAAAATGTTCCATGACCTCTGTCATCACAATCCTCCAAACCCTTGTGATCACAATGTTCCATAACACTTGTCATCACAATTCCCCATGACGCTCCTCATCACAATTATCCATGGTCTTCTCATCACAATGCTCCATGATATTTGTCATCACAATGCTCAATATACTTGTCATCTCAATGCTTCCTGACACTTGTCGTCAGTATCCTCCTTGAACCCTGTCATGTCAAGGCTCCATGCATTTTTCATCACAATGATCCATGCGATTTTCATCACAATGCTCCAAGACCACTGTAATCACAATGCTCCATGCCCTTGTGATCACAAAGCTCCATGACACATATCATCAGAATGCTCCATGTCCTTCTCATCACAATGCTCCATGCCCTTGTCATCACAATGCTACCAGACACTTGACTTCAGAATGCTCCTTGAACACTGTCATGAAAAGGGTCCATGCCTTTTTCATCACAATGCTCCCTGCTTTTTTCATCTCTATGCTCCATGCCATTGTCATCACAATACTCCACAAGCTTCTCATCAGAATGCTCCATGACACATGTCAACACAATGCTCCATGACCCGTGTCATCACAGTGCTCCATGACACCTGTCATCACAATGCTCCATGCCATTGTCATCTCAATGGACCATGACATATGTCATCACAATGCTCCCTGTCACCTGTCTTCAGAGTATACCATGACCTTGTCATCACAATGCTCCATGCCCTTGTAATCACAATGCGCCATGCCTACTGTCATCACAATAATCCATCAAACTTGTCAGTCCAATGTTCCATGCCACTGTCATCACAATGCTATATGCCCTTGTCATCACAAAGCTGCATGACGCATGTCATCAGAATGCTCCATTGCATTCTCATCACAATGGTCCATGCCCTTGTCATCACAATGCTCATAGACCATTTTAATCACAATGCTCCATGCCCCTTTTCATCTCAATGCTTTATGAACCCTGTCATCAAAATGCTCCACACCCTTGTGATCACAATGTTCCATAACACTTGTCATCACAACGCCCCGTGACGCTCGTCATCACAATTATCCATAGTTTTCTCATCACGATGCTCCATGACCTTTGTCATCACAATGCTCAATACACTTGTCATCACAATGCTCCCTGATACTTGTCGTCACTATGCTCCTTGACCCGTTCATGACAAGGCTCCATGCATTTTCCGTCACAATGATCCATGCCCTTTTCATCACCATGCTCCAACACCCCTGAAATCACAATGCTGCATGTCCTTGTCATCACAAAGGTCCATGACGCATGTCATCAGAATGCTCCATGGCCTTCTCAACACAATGCTCCATGATGCCTGTCATCACAATGCTCCACGACCATTGTTATCACAATGCTCAATACACTTGTCATCACAATGTTCCCTGACACTTGACGTCAGAATGCTCCTTGATCCCTGTCATGAAAAGGTTCCATGTCTTTTTCATCACAATGCTCCATGCCTTTTTCATCACAATGCTCCATGCCATTGTCCTCACAATACTCCACAAGCTTGTCATCAGAATGCTCCATGACCCTTGTCATCACAATGATCCATGACACCTATCATCACCATTATCCATGCCACGTATCACTACAGTGCTCGATGACACTCATCAACAAAATGCTCCATGGTCTTGCGATCACAATGCTCCACGGTCTTGCCATCACAATGCTCCATGCCCTGGACATCACAATGCTCCCTGTCCCTTGTCATCACAATGCTCCATGACACTTCTCATCACCATGTTACATGCTCTTGTCATCACAATCCTCCATGACACATGGCATCACAATGCTCCATGCCTTTGTCATCAAAATGGACCATGACATATGTCATTACAATGCTCCCTGACACTTGTCTTCACAATACTCCATGACCTTGTCATCACAATGCTCCATGCCCTTGTCATCACAATGCTCCATGCCCTTGTCTTCACAATGTGCCATGCCGTCACTCATCACAATAATCCTTGAAAGTTGTCAGACCAGTTCTCCATGCACCTATCATCACAATGCTCCATGCCATTGTCATCACAATGCACCATGAACCCTGTCATCACAATGCTCCATGACTCCAGTCATCACAATGCTTCATGACCTTTGTCATCACAATGGTCCATGCCCTCGTCATCACACGTCTCTGTGACCTTTGTCACCACAATGCTCCATGAACTTTTCATCACAATGCTCCGTGACCCTTGTCATCATAATGCTCCATGCCTTTGTCAGCACAATGCTCCATGACACATGTCATCACAATGAGCCATGCGCTTGTCATCACAATGCTCCACAAACTTGTCATCACAATGCTCCTTAAAACTTGTCATCACAATGCTCCATGCACTTCTCATCAAAATGCTCTCTTACCACTGATATCACAATGTTCCATCACTAGTCCTCACAATACTCCCTCACCCCTGTCATCACAATGTTCCATGACACCTGTCATCAAAATGTTCCATGCCTTTGTAATCACAATGCTCCGTGATGCATGTCATCAGAATGCTACATGCCCTTGCTATCACAATGCTCGATTACCCCTGACATCACAATGCTCCATGACCACTGTCATCACAGCGATCCATGACCCCTGACAACACAATGATCCGGGACTCTTGTCATCCAAATGCTCCATGACACTTGTCATCACAATGATCCATGCGCTTGTCATCCCAATGCCCCATGACACGTGTAATCAGAATAGTCTGTGACGCTTGTCATCCCAGTGCTCCATGACCCTTGACATCACAATGCTCCATGCCATTGTCATCACAATGCTCCATGAACCCTCTCATCACATTGCTCCATGCACTTGTCATCACAAAGCTCCCTGACGCTTGTCATCACAATGCTCAATGCCCTTCTCGTCACAATAATCCATGAACCTTTTCACACCAATGCTCCATGCCCTTGTCATCGAAAGGCTCCATTACCCGTGTCATAACAATGCTCCATGACCCCTGCCATCACAATGATCCACGGCCTCGTGATCACAAGGCTCCATGACCCCTGTCATCACAATTCTCCAAGACCCCTGTAATCACAATGCTCCATGCCCTTGTCATCACGAAGCTCCATGACTTATGTCATCAGAATGCTCCATGGCCTTCTCATCACAATGCTCCATGCCCTTGTCATCAAAGTGCTCTAAGACCCCTGTAATAACAATTCTCCATGCCACTTTTCATCTCAATGCTCCATGAACACTGTCATCACAATGCACCATGCCCATCATCATAATGCTTCATGCTATTGTCATAACAATGAAATCAAAATGTTCCATGACCTCTGTCATCACAATCCTCCAAACCCTTGTGATCACAATGTTCCATAACACTTGTCATCACAATTCCCCATGACGCTCCTCATCACAATTATCCATGGTCTTCTCATCACAATGCTCCATGACATTTGTCATCACAATGCTCAATACACTTGTCATCTCAATGCTCCCTGACACTTGTCGTCAGTATCCTCCTTGAATCCTGTCATGACAAGGCTCCATGCATTTTTCATCACAATAATCCATGCGATTTTCATCGCAATGCTCCAAGACCACTGTAATCACAATGCTGCATGCCCTTGTCATCACAAAGCTCCATGACCCATATCATCAGAATGCTCCATGGCCTTCTCATCACCATTCTCCATGCCCTTGTCATCACAATGCTCCCAGACACTTGTCTTCAGAATGCTCCTTGAACCCTGTCATGAAAAGGGTCCATGCATTTTTCATCACAATGCTCCCTGCTTTTTTCATCACTATGCTCCATGCCATTGTAATCACAATACTCCACAAGCTTGTCATCAGAATGCTCCATGACACATGTCATCACAATGCTCCATGACCCGTGTCATCACAATGCCCCATGACACCTGTCATCACAATGCTCCATGCCATTGTCATCTCAATGGACCATGACATATGTCATCACAATGCTCCCTGCCCTGGTCATCACTATGCAACTTGTCCCTTGTCATCACAATTTTCCACGTCCTTGTCATCACAATACTCTATGACACTTCTCATCACAATTTTTCATGCTCTTGTCATCACAATTCTCCATGCACTTTTGATCGCAATGCTCCATGTCCCCTGTTAAAGTAAGCTCCGTGCGCTTGTCATCACAATGCTTCACGACGTTGTCATCAAAATTCTCAATGGCCCTAGTCATCACAATGCTCAATGTCCTTGTCATCACAATGCTCCATGACCCTTTTCATCACAATTCCCGAAGCAGTTGTCATCACGACGCTCCATTACATTTGTCATCACAATCCGCCATATCACTTGGCATCACAATGCTCCATTACATTTGTCATCACAGTACTCCATGACACTTGGCATCCCAATGCTCCACGCCATTGTCATCACAATGCACCATGACATATGTCATCACAATGCTCCCTGACACCTCTCTTAACAATACTACCTGACCTTGTCATAACAATGTTCCATTCCCTTGTAATCACATTGTGCCATGCCCACCCTCATAGCAATAATCCATGATACTTCTCAGACCAATTCTCCATGGCCCTGTCATCACAATGCTCCATGCCCTTGTAATCACAATGCTCCATGACCCCTCACATCATAATGCTCCGTGAATCCAGTCATCACAATGCTTTACGACCTTTGTCATCACAATGGTCCATTCCCTCGTCATGACAATGCTCTGTAACACTTGTCATCACAATGCTCCATGCCTTTGTCAGCACAATGCTCAATACACTTGTCATCACAAAGCTCCATGATGCCTGTCATGACAATTGTCCTTGCCCGTGTCATCACAATGCTCCATGAATTTTGTCATCACAATGCTCAATACACTTGTCATCACAATGCTCCCTGACACTTGTCGTCAGAATGCTCCTTGAACCCTGTCATGAAAAGGCTCCATGCCTTTTTCATCACAATGCTCCATGCCCTTTTCATCACAATGCTCCATGCCATTGTCATCACAATACTCCACAAGCTTGTCATCAGAATGTTCCATGACCCTTGTCATCACAATGCTCCATGCCCCTTGTCATTACAGTGCTCCATGACGATTGTCATCACAATTATCCATGGTCTTCTCATCACAATGCTCCACCGACTTGCCATCACAATGCTCCATGACACTTCTCATCACAATGTTACATGCTCTTGTCATCACAATTCTCCATGCACCTGTCATCGCAATGCTCCATGACACCTGACATAGCAAGATCCATGTGCTTTTCATCAAAGTGCTACACGACCTTGTCATCAAAATTCTCAATGGCCCTTGTCATAACAATGCTCCATGCCGTTGTCATCACAATGCTCCATGACCATTGTCATCACAATGCTCCAAGCCCTTCTCATCACAATGCTCCATTACCTTTGTCATCAAAATCCTCCATGACACTTGGCTTCACAATGCTCCATGCCATTGTCATCACAATGCACCATGACATATGTCATCACAATGCTCCCTGAAACCTGTCTTCACAATACTCCATGACCTTGTCATAACAATGTTCCATGCCCTTGTCATCACAATGCGCCATGCCCACTATCATCACAATTATCCATGACACTTGTCAGACCAATGCTCCATCCCCCTGTCATCACAATGCTCCATGCCCTTTTAATCACAATGCTCGGTGACTCCAGTCATCACAATGCTTCATGACCTTTGTCATCACAATGGTCCATGTCCTCGTCATCACAGGACTCTGTGAACTTTGTCACCATAATGCTCCATGAAGTTTTCATCACAATGCTCTGTGACCCTTGTCAACATAACGCTACATGCCTTTGTCAGCAGAGTGCTCCATGACCCTTTTCATCACAATGCTCCATGCGCTTGTCAGCACAATGCTCCATGACCCATGTCATCACAATATGCCATGCACTTGTCATCACAATATTCCACAACATTGTCATCACAATGCTCCATAAACCTTGTCATCACAAAGCTCCATGCACTTCTCATCAAAATGCTCTTTCACCACTGATATCAAAATGTTCCATCTCTAGTCATCACAATACTCCTTCACCCCTGTCATGACAATATTCCACTGCCTTGTCATCACAAGGCTCCATGATGCATGTCATCAGACAGCTCCATGGCCTTATCATCACAAAGCTCTATGTCCTTTTCTTCACAATGCTCCAAGACAACTGTAATCACAATGCTCCATGCCCCTTTTCATCTCAATGCTCCATGAACTCTGTCATCACAATGAACCATGCCCATCATCATAATGCTTCATGCTATTGTCATCACAATGGAATTAAAATGCTCCATAAGCTCTGTCATCACAATGCTCCAAACCCTTGTGATCACAATGTTCCATAACACTTGTCATCACAAATCCCCATGATGCTCGTCATCACAATTATCCATGGTCTTCTCATCACAATGCTCCATGACCTTTCTCATCACAATGCTCCATACACTTATCATCACAATGCTCCCTGACACTTGTCGTCAGTATGCTCCTTGAACCCTCTCATTACAAGGCTCCATGATTTTTCATCACAATCACCCATGCCCTATTCATCACAATGCTCCAAGACCACTGTAATCACAATGCTCCATGCTCCTTTTCATCAGAATGCTCCATGAGACTTGTCATCACAAGGCTCCATGGTCTTCTCCTCACTATGCTCCAGGACCTTGTCATCACAATGCTCCATTCCATTGTCATCACAATGCTCCATTACACCTGCCATCACAATACTCAATGAATATTATCAGCCCAATGCTCCATGAACTTCTGTTCACAATGCTCCATGACCCCTGTCATCACAATGCTCCATGACCACAGTCATCACAAAGCTCCATGACACCAGACAACACAATGATCCGGGACTCTTGTCATCAAAATGCTCCATGACACTTGTCATCACAATGATCCATGCCCTTGCCATCCCAATGCTCATGACCCCTGTAATCACAATGCTCCATGACGCTTGTCATCACAGTGCTCCGTGACACTTGTCATCAAAATGCTACATGCATTTGTCAGCAAAATGCTACATGACCTTGGCATCACATGCTCCATGCGCTTGTCATCACAATACTCCATTCCCATTGTCATCAAAATCCTCCATGAACCTTGGGTTCACATTGCTTCATGCCCTTGTCATCACAATGCTCCATGCTCCTTGAAATGAAAATGATACATGACATCTGTCATCACAATGCTCCAAATCCTTGTGATCACAATGTTCCATAACACTTGTCATCACAATGCTCCATGATGCCTGTCATCACAATGCTCCATGACCTTTGTCATCACAATGCTCAATACACTTGTCATCACAATGCTCCCTGACACTTGTCATCAGAATGCTCCTTGAACACTGTCATGAAAAGGCTCCATGCCTTTTTCATCACAATGCTCCATGCCCTTTTCCTCACAATGCTCCATGCCATTGTCATCACATTACTCCACAAGCTTGTCATCAGAATGCTCCATGACCCTTGTCATCACAATGATCCATGACACCAGTCATCACAATGTTCCATGCCCCTTGTCATTACAGTGCTCCATGACGCTCGTCATCACAATTATCCATGGTCTTCTCATCACAATGCTCCACGGTCTTGCCATCACTATGCTCCATGCCCTGGTCATCACAATTCTACATATCCTTGTCATCACAATGCTCCATGACACTTCTAATCAAAATGTTACATGCTCTTGTCAATACAATATTCCATGCAATTGTCATCGAAATGCTCCCTGACCCCTTCATAGCAAGCTCCATGTGCTTGTCATCACAAAGCTTCACGATCTTCTCATCAAAATTCTCAATGGCCCTTGTCAACTCAGTGCTCCATGACCTTGTCATCACAATGCTCCATGACCCTTGTCATCACTATGCTCCATTTCCTTTGTCATCACAATCCTCCATGACACTTGGCATCACAATGCCTCATGACATTGTCATCACAATGGACCATGACATATGTCATCACAATGCTCCCTGACACCTGTCTTCACAATACTGTATGACCTTGTCATCACAATGTTCCATGCCCTTGTCATCACAATGTGCCATCCCCACTGTCATCACAATAATACATAAAACTTGTCATAGCAATGCTCTATGACTCTTTCATCACAATGCTCCTTTCCCTTGTCATCACAATGCTCCATGACCCCTGTCATCACAATGCTCCGTGACTCCAGTCATCACAATTCTTCATGACCTTTGTCATCACAATGGTCCATGCCCTCATCATCACAAGTCTCTGTGACCTTTGTCACCACAATGCTCCATGAACTTTTCATCACAATGCTCGGTGACCCTTGTCATCACAATGTTCCATGCCTTTCTCAGCAAAATGCACCATGACCCATGTCATCACAATGCTCCTTGCGCTAGTCAGCACTATGCTCCATAACACATGTCATAACAATGCTGGATGTTCTAGTCAGCACAATGCTCCATGACATATGTCATCACAATGCGCCATGCGCTTGTCATCAAAATCCTCCACAATCTTGTCATCACAATGCTCCATAAAACTTGTCATCACAATGATCCATACACTAATCATCAAAATGCTCTCTCACCAATGATATCACAATGTTCCATCACTAGTCATTAAAATACTCCCTCACCCCTGTCATCACAATGATCCATGACCCCTGTCATCACAATGCTATATGCCCTTATCATCACAATGTTCCATTACCCCTAACATCACAATGTTCCATAACCCCTGTCATCAAAATGCTCCATGGCCCTTTGCATCACAATGCTCCATGACCCCTGACATCACAATGTTCCATAACCCCTGTAATCAAAATGTTCGATGACCCTTTTCATCAAATTTCTCCATGACCCTGTCATCACAATGCACCGTGCCCTTCTCATCACAATGCACCAGGCCCTTGTCATCAAAATGCTCCATGACCTTTGTCATTACAAAGCTCCATGACCGATGGCATCACAATGCTCCATGCTATTGTCATCACAATGCTTCATGAAGCCTCTCATCACATTGCTCCATGTCCTGGTCATCACAAAGCTCCACGATGCTTGTCATCAAAATGCTCCATGCACTTCTCAACACAATGCTCCATGCCCTTGTCATTACAATACTCCATGACCCATGTATCACAGTGTTCCATGCCCTTGTCATCACAATGCTCCATGCCCTATCTCATCACAATAATCCATAAAACTTTTCAGACCAAAGCTCCATGCCCTTGTAATCACAATGTTCCTTTACTCCTTCATGACAATGCTCCATTACCCAAGCCATCAAAATGATCCACGGCCTTGTCATCACAAGGCTCCATAACCCGTGTCATCAAAATGAACCAAGACCCCTGTAATCACAATTATCCATGCCTTTGTCATCACAAAACTCCATGACACATGTCACCAAAATGCTCCATGGCCTTCTCATCACAATGCTCCATAGCCTTGCCATCACAATACTCCATTAGCCCTGTCATAACAATGCTCCATGACCCATGACAACACAATGATCGGGAATCTTGTCATCAAAATGCTGCATGACACTTGTCATCACAATGATCTATGCCCTTGCCATCCCAATGCTCATGACCCCTGTAATCACAATGCTCCATGACGCTTGTCATCACAGTGCTCCGTGACACTTGTCATCAAAATGCTACATGCATTTGTCAGCAAAATGCTACATGACTTTGTCATCACATGCTCCATGCGCTTGTCATCACAATACTCCATTCCCATTTTCATCAAAATCCTCCATGAACCTTGGGTTCACATTGCTTTATGCCCTTGTCATCACAATGCTCCATGCTCCTTGAAATGAAAATGATATATGACTTCTGTCATCACAATGCTCCAAATCCTTGTGATCACAATGTTCCATAACACTTGTCATCACAATGCTCCATGATGCCTGTCATCACAATGCTCCATGACCTTTGTCATCACAATGCTCAATACACTTGTCATCACAATGCTCCCTGACACTTGTCGTCAGAATGCTCCTTGAACACTGTCATGAAAAGGCTCCATGCCTTTTTCATCACAATGCTCCATGCCATTGTCATCACATTACTCCACAAGCTTGTCATCAGAATGCTCCATGACCCTTGTCATCACAATGATCCATGACACCAGTCATCACAATGTTCCATGCCCCTTGTCATTACAGTGCTCCATGACGCTCGTCATCACAATTATCCATGGTCTTCTCATCACAATGCTCCACGGTCTTGCTATCACTATGCTCCATGCCCTGGTCATCACAGTTCTACATATCCTTGTCATCACAATGCTCCAAGAGACTTCTCATCAAAATGTTACATGCTGTTGTCAATACAGTTCTCCATGCACTTTTCATTGCAATGCTCCATGACCCCTGTCATAGCAAGCTCCATGCGCTTCTCATCACAGTGCTTCACGACCTTCTCATCAAAATTCTCAATGGCCCTTGTCATCACAACTCTCCATGATCTTGTCATCAGAGTGCTCCTTGACCTTGTCATCACGATGCTCAAAGCCCTTGTCATCACAATGCTCCATTACCTTTGTCATCCCAATCTTCCATGACACTTGGCATCACAATGTCCAATGGCATTGTCATCACAATGGATCGTGACATATGTCATCACAATGCTCCCTTACACCTGCCTTCACAATAATGTATGACCTTGTCATCACAATGCTCCATGCCATTGTCATCAAAATGAGCCATGCCAACTGTCATCCAATAATCCATAAAACTTGTCAGAGCAATGCTCTAAGCCTCTCTCATCACAATCCTCCATGCCCTTGTCATCACAATGCTCCATGACCCCGGTCGTCACAATGCTCCGTGACTCCAGTCATAAAAATGATTCATGACCATTGTCATCAAAATGCTCCATGCCCTCGTCATCACAAGTCTCTGTGACCTTTGTCACCACAATGCTCCATGAACATTTGATCACAATGCTCCATGACCCTTGTCATCACAATGCTCCATGCGTTTCTCAGCATGATGCTCCATGACCCTTTTCATCACAATGCTTCATGCGCTAGTCAGCACAATGCTCCATAACACATGTCATAACAATGCACCACACGCTTGTCATCACAATGCTCCACAACCTTGTCATCACAACGCTCCATAAACCTTGTCATCACAATGCTCCATACACTTCTCACCAAAATGCTCTCTCACCACTGATATCACACTGATCCATCACTAGTCATCACAATACTCCCTCACCACTGTCATCACAATGTTCCATGACCCCTGTGATCACAATGCTACATGCCCTTATCACCACAATGTTCGATGACCCCTGACATCACAACGTTCCATAATCCCTGTCATCACAATACTCCATGACCCTTTTCATCACAATGCTCCATGACCCCTGACATCACAATGTCCCATAACCCGTGTCATCAAAATGTTCGATGACCATTTTCATCAAATTGCTCCATGACACTGTCATCACTATGCACCCATCCCTTTTCATTACAATGCACCACTCACTTGTCAACCAAATGCTCCATGACCTCTGTCATCACAATGCTCCAAACCCTTGTGATCACAATGTTCATAACACTTGTCTTCACAACGCCCCTTGACTCTCGTCATCACAGTTATCCACGGTCTTCTAATCACAATGCTCCATGACCTTTTTCATCACAATGCTCAATACACTGGTTATCACAATGCTCCCTGACTCTTGTCATCAGTATACTCCTTGAACCCTGTCATGACAAGGCTACATGCCTTTTTCATCACAATGATCCATGCCGTTTTCATCACAATGTTCCGAGACCCCTGTAATCACAATGCTCCATGCCCTGGTCATCACAGTGCTTATTGACGCATGTCATCAGAATGCTCCATGGCCTTCTCATCACAATGTTCCATGCCCTTGTCATCACAATGCTCCAAGGCTCCTTTAATCACAAAGCTCCATGCCCCATTTAATCAGAATGCTCCATGAGACTTGTCATCACAAAGCTCCATAGTCTTCTCATCACAATGCTCCAGGATCTTGTCATCACGATGCTCCATTCCCTTGTCATCACAATGCTCCATGACCCCTGTCATCACAATACTCCATGAACATTTTCAGCCCAATGCTCCATGAACTTCTCATCACAATGCTCCATGACCCCCGTCATCACAATGCTCCATGACCACTGTCAGAACAGTGCTCCATGACCCCTTACAACACAATAATCCGGGACTTTTATCAGCAAAATGCTCCCTGACCCTTGTCATCACAATGATCCGTGCCCTTGTCATCCCAATTCTCACTGACCGCTGTAATAAAAATGCTCCGTGATGCTTGTCTTCACAGTGCTCCATGAAACTTGTCATCACGATGCTCCATGCCTTTGTCAGCAAAATGCTACATGACATTGTCATCACAATGCCCCATGCGCTTGTCATCAAAATCCTCCATGAAACTTTGGATCACATTGCTTCATGCCCTTGTCATCACAATGCTCCATGCTCCTTGAAATCAAAATGATCCAAGACCTGTCATCACAATTCTCCAAAACCTTGTGATCACAATGTTCCATAACCCTTGACATCACAATGATCCATGATGCCTGTCATCACAGTACTCCATGCCATTGTCATCACAATGCTCCATGACCATCGTCATCACAATGCTCAATACACTTGTCATCACAGTGCTCACTGACACTTGTTGTCAGAATGCGCCTTGAAACCTGTCATGAAAAGGCTCCATGCATTTTTCATGACAATGATCCATGCCATTTTCATCACAATGCTCCATGCCATTGTCATCACAATACTCCACAAGCTTATCATCAGAATGCTCCATGCCCTTGTCATCAAAATAATCCATGCCCACTGTCATCACAATAATCCATGAAACTTGTTAGACCAATTTTCCATGCCACTGTCATCACAATGCTCCATGCCCTTGTCATCACAATTCTCCAAGACCAATTTAATCACAATTCTCCATGCCCCTTTTCATCTCAATGCTCCATGAACCCTGTAATCACAATGCACCATGCTCATCATCATAATGCTTCATGCTATGGTCAACATAATGAAATCAAAATGCTCCATGAACTCTGTCATCACAATGCTCCAAACTCTTATGATCACAATGTTCCATAACACTTGTCATCACAACGCCCCATGACGCTCGTCATCACAATTATCCATGGTTTTCTCATCACAATGCTCCATGACCTTTGTCATCACAATGCTCAATTTACTTGTCATCACAATGCTCCCTGACACTTGTCGTCAGTATGCTCCTTGAACCCTGTCATAACAAGGCTCCATGCCTTTTCCATCACAATGATCAATGCCCTTTTCATCACAATGCTCCAAGACCCCTGTAATCACAATGCTCCATGCCCTTTTCATCACAATGCTCCATGACCCTTGTCATCACAATGCTCCAAGCCCGTGTCATCACAATACTCTATGACACTTGGCAACACAATGCTCCATGCCATTGTCATCACAATGGACCACCGCATATGTCATCACAGTACTCCCTGACACCTGTCTTCACAATACTGTATCACCTTGTCATCACAATGTTCCATGCCCTTGTCATCACAAAGTGCCATGCCCACTGTAATCACAATAATCCATAAAACTTGTCAGAGCTATGCTCTATGGCCCTGTCATCACTATGCTCCATGGCCTATTCATCACAATGCTCCATGACCCCTGTCATCACAGTCCTTCTTGACTCCAGTCATAACAATGATTCATGACCTTTGTCATCACAATGGTCCATGCCCTCTTCATCACAAGTCCCTGTGACCTTTGTCACCACAATGCTCCATGAACTTTTGATCACAGTGCTCCGTGACCCTTGTCATCAAAATGCTCCATGCCTTCCTCAGAAAAATGCTCCATGACCATTGTCATCACAATGCTCCATGTGCTAATCAGCACAATGCTCCATAACACATGTCATAACAATGTGTCATGAACTTGTCATCACAATGCTCCACAACCTTTTCATCACAACGCTCCATAAACATTGTCATCACAATGCTCCATACACTTCTCATCAAAATGCTCTCTCACCACTGATATCACAATGTTCCATCACTAGTCATAACAATAGTCCCTCACCTCTGTCATCACAATGTTCCCTGACCCCTGTCATCACAATGGTACATGCCCTTATCATCACAATGTTCAATGACCCCTGACATCACATTGTTCCATAACACCTGTCATCACAATTCTCCATGACCCATTTCATCAAAATGCTCCATGAACACTGACATCACAATGTTCCATAACCCCTGTCGTCAAAATGTTCGATGACACTTTTCATCAAGTTGCTCCATGACCCTGTCATCACAATGCACGCTGCCCTTCTAATCACAATGCACGACACACTTGTCATCAAAGTGCTCCATGACCTTTGTCATCACAAAGCTCCATGACCCTTTGCCTCACAATGTTCCATGCCATTGTCATCACAATGCTTCATGAAGACTCTCATCACATTGTTCCATGTCGTGGTCATCACAAAGCTCCAAGACGCTTGTCATCAAAATGCTTGATGCCCTTCTCATCACAATGCTCCATGCCCTTGTCATTACAATCCTTCATGACACATGTATCAGAGTGTTCCATGACCTGTCTTCACAATGCTCCAAACACTTGTGATCACAATGTTCCATAACACTTGACATCACAATGCTCCATGATGCCTGTCATCACAATACTACATGCCCTTGTCATCACAATGCTCCATGACCATTTCATCACAATGCTCTATACACTTGTCATCACAATGCTCCCTCACACTTGTTGTCAGAATGCTCCTTTAAATCTGTCATGAAAAGGCTCCATGCATTTTTCATCACAATGATCCATGCCCTTTTCATCACAATGCTCCATGCCATTGTCATCACAATACTCCACAAGCTTATCATCAGAATGCTCCATTACTCCTGACATCACAATGTTCCATGACCTCTTTCATCACAATGCTCCATGACGCATGTCATCAGAATGCTCCATGCCCCTTGTCATTACAGTGCTCCATGATGCTCGTCATCACAGTTATCCATTTTTCTTCTCATCAGAGTGCTCCATGGTCTTTCGATCACAATGCTCCATTCCCTGGTCATAACAATGTTCCATGTCCCTTGTCATCACAATTCTCCACGTTCTTGTCATCACAATGCTCCATGACACTTCTCATCACAATTTTACATGCTCTTGTCATCACAATAATCCATGCACCTGTCATCGAAATGTCCCATGACACCTGTCATAGCAAGATCCATGGCTTTGTCATCAAAATGCTTCATACCTTGTCATCAAAATTCTCAATGCCGGTTTTCATCACAATGCTCCATGACCCTTGTTATCACAATGCTCCAAGCCCTTGTCATCACAATGCTCCATTACCTTTGTCATCACAATCCTCCATGACACTTGGCGTCACAATGCTCCATGCCCTTGTCATCACAATTCGCCATGCCCACTGTCATCACCATAATCCATAAAACTTGTTACACCAATTTTCCATGCCACTGTCTTCACAATGCTCCATGCCCTTCTCATCACAAAACTACATGACGCATGTCATCAGAATCCTCCATTGCCTTCACATCACAATGCTCCATGCCTTTGTCATCATAATGCTCCAAGACCACTTTAATAACAATGCTCCTTGCCACTTTTCATCTCAATTCTCCATGAACCCTGTCATCACAATGCACCATGCCCATCATCATAATGCTTCATGCTATTGTCATCACAAAGAAATCAAATGCTCAATGATCTCTGTCATCACAATGCAGCAAACCCTTCTGATCACAATGTTCCATAACACTTGTCATCACAATGCCCCATGACGCTGGTCATCACAATTATCCATGGTCTTCTCATCACAAGGCACCATGATCTTTGTCATCACAATGCTCAATACACTTGTCATCACAATGCTCCTTGACCCCTGTCATCACAATACTCCATGAATATTTTCAGCCCAATGCTCCATGACCTTCTCATCACAATGCTCCATGACTCTTGTCATCACAATGCTCCCTGACCCCTCTCATCACAATGCTCCATGACCCTTGTAATCACAATGTTCCAAGCCCTTGTCATCAAAATGCTCCATTACCTTTGTCATCACAATCTTCCACGACACTTGGTATCACAATGCTCCATGCCATTGTCATCACAATGGACAATGACATATGTCATCACAATGCTCCCTGACACCTGTCTTCACAATAACCTATGACCTTGTCATCACAGTGTTCCATGCCCTTGTCATCACAATGTGCCATGCCCACTGTCATCAGAATAATCCATGAAACTTGTCAGACAAATGTTCCATGCCACTGTCATCACAATGCTCCATGCCCATGTCATTACAATGCTCCATTACCCATGTCATCAAAATGCTCCTTGCCTCCAGTCATCACAATGCTTCATGACTTTTGTCATCACAATGCTCCATGCCCACTGTCATCACAATAATCCATGAAACTTGTCAGACCAATTGTCCATGCCCCCGTCACACAAGGTTCTGTGACCATTGTCACCACAATGCTCCATGAATATTTCATCACAATGCTCTGTGTCCCTTGTCATCACCATGCTCCATGCCTTTGTCAGCACAATGCTCCATGACATTTGTCATCAAAATGCTCCATGCGCTTGTCAGCAAAATGCTCCATGACCCATGCCATCACAATGCTCCGTGACTCCAGTCATCACAGTGCTTCATGACCTTTGTCAACACAGTGGTCCATGCCCTCTTCACACAAGGCTCTGTGACCTTTGTCATCACAATGCTCCATGCCCACTGTCATCACAATAATCCATGAAACTTGTCAGACAAATGTTCCATGCCCCTGTCATCACATTGCTCCGTGCCCTTGTCATCACAATGCTCCATGACCTCTGTCACAAAATGCTCCATGACCCATTTCATCACAATGCTTCATGACCCCTGACATCACAATGTTCCATAACGCCTGTCATCAAAATATTCCATGACAATTTTCATCAAATTGCTCCATGACACTCTCATCACAATGCTCCCTGCCCTTCTCATCACAATGCACCACGCCCTTGTCAATAAAATGACCAATGATATTTTCATCACAAAGCTCCATGACCCATGGCATCACAATGTTCCATGCCATTGTCATCACAATGCTCAATGAAATCTCTCATCACATTGCTCCATGCCCTTGTCATCACAATGCTCAATTACACCTGCCATAACAATGCTCCATGACCCCTGCCATCACAATGTCCCACGGCCTTGTCATCACAAGGCTCCATGACCCTTGTCATCACAATGCTCCAAGACCTCTGTAATCACAATTCTCCATCAACCCTGTCATCACAATGCACCATGCCCATCATGATAATGATTCATGCTATTGTCATCACTATGAAATCAAAATGCTCCATGACCTCTGTCATCACAAAGCTGCAATCCCTTCTGATCACAATGTTCCATGACACTTGTCATCACAATGCCCCATGACGCTCGTCATCACAATTATGCAAGGACTTCTCATCACAATGCTCCATGACCTTTGTCAACACAATGCTCAATACACTTGTCATCACAATGCTCCCTGACACTTGTCAGCAGTATGCTCCTTGAACACTGTCATGACAAGGCTCCCTGCATTTTTCATCACAATGATGCATTCCCTTTTCTTCACAATGCTCCAAGACCCCTGTTATCACAATGCTCCGTGACTCCAGTCATCACAATGCTTCATGACATTTGTCATCACAATGGTCCGTGACCTTGTCACACAAAGCTCTGTGACCTTTGTCACCACAATGCTCCATGAACTTTTTATCACAATGCTCTGTGACCCTTGTCATCACAAAGCTCCATGCCTTTGTCAGCCCAATGTTCCATGACTCTTGTCATCACAATGCTCGATGCGTGTGTCAGCACAATGCTCCACAACCAATGTCATCACAATTCGCCATGCACTTGTCATCACAATGCTCAACATCCTTGTCATCAAAATGCTCCATAAACCTTGTCATCACAATGCACCATGCACTTATCAAAATGCTCTCTCACCACTGATATCTCAATGTTCCACCACTAGTCATCACAATACTCCTTCAACCCTGTCATCACAATGTTCCATTACCCCTGTCATCACAATGCTACATGCCATTATCATCACAATGCTCCATGACACCTGACATCACAAAGTTCCATAACCCCTGTAATCAAAATGCTCCATGACAATTTTCATCACAAAGCTCCATGATCCCTGACATCAGAATGTTCTATAACCCCTGTCATCAAAATGTTCCATGACCCTTTTCATCAAATTGCTCCATGACCCTGTCATCACAATGCTCCCTGCCCTTCTCATCACATTGCACCAGGCCCTTTTCATCAAAATGCTACATGAGATTTTTCATCACAAAGCTCCATGACCCTTGGCATCACCATGCTCCATTCCATTATCATCACAATGCTCCATGGACCCTCTCATCACATTGCTCCATGCACTTGTCATCCCAAATCTCCATGACGCTTGTCATCACAATGCTCGATGCCTTTCTCATCAAAATGCTCCATGCCATTGTCATTACAATCCTGCATGGTCTATGTATCACAGTGTTCCTTGCCCTTGTCATCACACTGTTCCATGCCAACTCTCTTCACAATAATCCATGAACCTTTTCAGACCATTGCCCCATGTCCTTGTCATCAAAATGCTCCATTACCCCTGTCATAACAATGCTCCATGTCCCCTGACATCACAAGATTCCACGGTCTTGTCATCACAAGCCTCCATGAGCCTTGTCATCACAATGCTCCAATACCCCTGTAATCACAAATCTCGATGCCCTTGTCATCACAAAGCTCCATGACTCATGTCATCAGAATGCTCCATGGCCTTCTCCTCACAGTGCTCCATGCCCTTGTCATCACAATGCTCCAACACCCCTGGAATCACAATGCTCCATGCCCCTTTTCATCTCAATGCTCCATGAACCCTGTCCTCACAATGCACCGTGCCCATCACCATAATATTTCATGCTTTTGTCATCACAATGAAATCAAAATGCTCAATGTCGTCTGTCATTACAATGCACCAAATCCTTGTGATCACAATGTTCCATAACACTTGTCATCACAATGCCCCATGACGCTGGTCATCACAATTATCCATGGTCTTCTCTCACAATGCTCCAAGCCCTTGTCATCAGAATGCTCCACTACATTTGTCATCACAATCCTCCATGACACTTGTCTTCACAATTCTCCATGCCATTGTCAAAACAATGCACCATGACATATGTCATCACAATGCTCCCTGAAACCTGTCTTCACCATATTCCATGACCTGGTCATATTAATGCTCCATGCCGCTGTCATCACAGTGCGCCATGCCCACTATCATCACAATTATCAATGAAAGTTGTCAGATCAATGCTCCATGCTCCTGTCATCACAATGCTCCATGCCCTTGTCATCACAATGGTCCGTGACTCCAGTCATCACAATGCTACATGACCTTTGTCCTCACAATGGTCCATAACCTCATCATCACAGGGCTCTGTGAACTTTGTCACCATAATGCTCCATGAACTTTTCATCACAATGCTCTTTGACACTTGTCATCACAATGCTCCATGCCTTTTTCAGCAGAGTGTTCCATGACCCTTGTCATCACAATGCTCCATGGGCTTGTCAGAGCAATGCTCCATGACCCATGTCATCACAATATGCCATGCACTTGTCATCACAATGTTCCACAACTTTGTCATCTCAATACTCTATAAACCTTGTCATCACAAAGCTCCATGCACTTCTCTTCAAAATGCTCTTTCACCGCTGATATCAAAATGTTCCATCACTAGTCATTACAATACTCCCTCACGCCTGTCATGACAATGTTCCACGTCCTTGTCATCACAAGGCTCCATGACCCTTGTTATCACAATGCTCCAAGACCCCTGTAATCACAATGCTGCATGCTCTTGTTATCACATAGCTCCATGACGCTTGTCATCAGACAGCTCCATGGCCTTAGCATCACAATGATCCATGCCCTTTTCATCACAATGCTCCAAGACACCTGTAATCACAATGCTCCACGAACTCTGTCATAACAATGAACCCTGCCCATCATCATAATGCTTCCTGCTATTGTCATAACAATGAAATCAAAATGCTCCATAAACAGTCATCACAATGCTCCAAAACCTTGTGTTCACAATGTTCCATAACACTTGTCATCACAACTCCCCATGACGCTCGTCATCACTATTATCCATGGTCTTCTCATCACAATGCTCCATGACCTTTCTCATCACAATGCTCAATACACTTGTCATCAAAATGCTCACTGACACTTGTCGTCAGTATGCTCCTTGAACACTCTCATGACAAGGCTCCATGCTTTTTCATCACAATCATCTATTCCCTATTCATCACAATGCTCCAAGACCCATGTAATCACAATGCTCCATGCCACTTTTCATCAGAATGCTCCATGGTACTTGTCATCACAAGGCTACATGTTCTTCTCCTCACAATGCTCCAGGACCTTGCCATCACAATGCTCCTTTACATTGTCACCACAATGCTCCATGACCCCTGCCATCATAATACTCAATGAATATTTTCAGCCAAACGCTCCATGAAATTCTGATCACAATGCTCCATTACCACTGTCATCACAGTGTTCCATGACCACAGTCATCACAATGCTCCATGACACCAGACAACACAATGATCCGGGACCCTTGTAATCAAAATGCTCCATGACACTTGTCATCAGAATGATCCATGCCCTTGCCATCCCAATGCTTCATGACCACTGTAATCACAATGCTCCATGACGCATGTCATCACAGTGCTCCATGACACTTGTCATCAAAATGCTCCATGCATTTGTCAGCCAAATTCTACATTACCTTGTCATCACAATGCTCCATGCTTTGTCAGCACAATGCTCCATGACACGTTTCATCGCAATGCTCCATGCCCCTGTCAGCATAGTGCTCCGTGACCCTTGTCATCACAATGCTCCAAGCCCTTGTCATCACAATGCTCCATTACCTTTGTCATCACAAACCTCCATGACACTTGGCATCACAATATTCCATGGCATTGTCATCACAATGGGCCACGACTTATGTCTTCACAATGCTCCCAGAAACCTGTCTTAACAATACTGCATTACCTTGTCATCACCATGCTCCATGCCCTTGTCATCACAATGCACCATTTCCACTGTCATTGCAGTAATCCATGAAACTTGTAAGACCAATGTTCCATGCCCCTGTCTTCACAATGCTCCATGCACTTGTCTTCACAATGTTCCATGACCCGTCATCACAATGCTCCATGACCCCTTTCATCACAATGCTCCATGCTCCTTGAAATCAAAATGATCCATGACCTCTGTCATCACAATGCTCCAAAACGTTGTAATCACATTGTTCCACAACACTTGTCATCACAACGCTCCATGATGCCTGTCATCACAATACTCCATGCCCGTGTCATCACAATGCTCCATGAGCTTTGTCATCACAATGTTCAATACACTTGTCATCACAATGCTCCCTGACACTTGTCGTCAGAATGCTCCTTGAACCCTGTCATGAAAAGGCACCATGCCCTGTTCATCACAATGATCCATGCCATTGTCATCACAATACTCCACAAGCTTCTCATCATTATGTTGCATGACCCTTGTCATCACAATGCTCCATGACCCCTGTCATCACAATGCTCCGTGACTCCAGTCATCCCAATGCTTCATGACCTTTGTCATCACAATGGTCCATGCACTCGTCATCACAAGGCTCTGTGACATTTGTCACCAAAATGCTCCATGAACTTATCATCATAATGGTCTGTGACCGTTGTCATCACAATGCTCCATGCCTTTCTCAGCACAATGCTCCATGACCTTGTCATCACAATGCTCCATGCCCTTGTCAGCACAGTGCTCCATGACCCTTGTCATCACAATGCTCCATGCGCTTGTCATCAAAAGGCTCCATTACCTTTGTCATCACAATCCTCCATGACATTTGGCATCACAATGCTCCATGGCATTGTCATCACAATGGGCCATGACATATGTCTTCACAATGCTCCCAGACACCTTTCTTCACAATAATGCATGAGCTTCTCATCACAATGCTCCATGGCCTTTTCATCACAATGTGCCATTCCCACTGTCATCGCAATAATCCATGAAACTTGTAAGACCAATGTTCCATGTCCCTGTCATCACAATGCTGCATGCTCTTGTCATCACAATGCTCCATGACACGTCATCACGATGCTCCGTGACTCCTGTCATCACAATGCTTCATGAACTTTCTCATCACAATGGTCCATGCCCTCGTCATCACAAGTCTCTGTGACATTTGTCACCACAATGCTCCATGAACTTTTCATCACAATGCTCTGTGACCTTTGTCATCACAATGCACTATGTGTTTCTCAGCACAGTGCTCCGTGACCCTTGTTATCACAATGCTCCATGATCTTTGTCATCACCAAGCTCCATGACCCTTGGCATCAGAATGATCCATGCCATTGTCATCACAATGCTTCCTGAAGCCTCTCATCACATTGCTTCCATGTCCTTATCATCACAAAACTCCACGATGATTGTCATCAAAATGCACGATTCCCTTCTCATCACAATGTTCCATGCCCTTGTCTATACAACTCTCCATGACCCATGTATCACAGTGTTCCTTTCCCTTGTCATCATAATGCTCCATGCCCACTCTCATCACAATAATCCATGAAAAGTTTCAGACCAATGCTCCATAAACTTGTAATCACAATGCTCCATTACCCCTGGCATGACAATGCTCCATAACACCTGCCATCAAAATGTTCCACGGCCTTGTCATCACAAGGCTTCATAACCCTTGTCATTACAATGATCCAAGACCCCTGTAATCACAATGCTCCATGCCTTTGTCATCACACAGCTCAATGACACATGTCATCAGAATGCTCCATGGCTTTCTCATCACAGTGTTCCATACCATTGCCATCACAATATTCCATTACCCCTGTCATAACAATGCTCCATGACCACTGTCATAATGATGTTACACGGCCTTTTCATCACAATGCTCCATGAAACCTGTCATCACAATGCTCCGTGACTCCAGTCATCACAGTGCTTCATGAACTTTGTCATCACAATGGTCCATGCCCTCATCATCACAATTCTCTGCGACCTTTGTCACCACAATGCTCCATGAACTTTTCATCACAATGCTCTCTGACCATTGTCATCACAATGCTCTATGCCTTTCTCAGCACAATGCTCCATGACCCTTGTCATCACAATGCTCCATGTGCTTCTCAGCACATTGCTCCATGACCCATGTTATCAAAATATGCCATACGCTTGTCATCACTGTGCTCCACAACATTGTCATCACAATGCTCCATAAACCTTGTCATCAATATGCTCCAGGCACTTCTCAACAAAATGCTCTCTCACAACTGATATCACTATGTTCCATCAAAAGTCATCACAATACTCCCTCACCCGTCATCACAATGTTCCATGACCCCTGTCATCACATTGCTACATGCACTTATCATCACAATGTTTGATGACCCCTGACATCACAATGTTCCATAAACCCTGTCATCAAAATGCTCCATGACCCTTTTCATCAAAATGCTCCATGACCCCTGACATCACAATGTTCCATAATCCCTGTCATCAAAAACTTCCATGACCATTTTCATCAAATTGCTCCATGACCCTGTCATCACAATGCTCCCTGCCCTTCACAACAAAATGCACCACGAACTTGTCATCAAAATGCTCCATGACATTTGTCGTCACACATCTCCATGACAATTGGCATCACAATGCTCCATGTCATTGTCATCACAATGCTCCATGAACCCTCTCATCACATTGTTCCATGCCCTTGTCATCACAAAGCTCCATGACGCTTGCCATCACAATGCTCGATGCCCTTCTCATCACAATGCTCCATGTCCTTGTCATTATAATCTCCCATGACCCATGTATCACAGTGTTCTGTGCCCTTGTCATCAAAATGCTCCTTGCCCACTCTCATCACAATAATCCATGAAACTTTTCAGACCAATGCTCCATGCCCTAGTCATCACAGTGCTCCATTACACCTGTCATAACAATGCTCCATGACCCCTGCTATCACAATGATCCACGGCCTTTTAATCACAAGGCTCCATGACTCTTGTCATCACAATGCTCCAAGACCCCTGTAATCACAATGCTCCATGCAATTGTCATCACAAAGCTCCTTGACGCATGTCATCAGAATGCTCCATGGCCTTCTCATCACAGTGCTCCATGACCTTGTCATCACAATGCTCCAAGACCCCTGTATTCACAATGCTCCATGCCCTTGTCATCAGAAAGATCCATGACACATGTCATCAGAATGCTCCTTGGCCTTCTCATCACAATGCTCCATGCCCTTGTCATCACAATGTTCCAAGATCCCTGTAAACACAATGCTCCATGCCTCTTTTCATCAGTATGGTCCATGAGACTTGTCATCACAAGGCTCCATGGTCTTCTCAACACAATGCTCCAGGACTTTGTCATCACAATGCTTCACAACCTTCTCATCAAGATTCTAAATGGCCCTTGTGATCATAATGTTCCAAGCCCTAATCATCACAATGCCCCATTATCTTTGTCATCACATTCCTCCATGACACTTGGCATCACAATGCCCCACGCCATTGTCATCACAATGGAACATGACATATGTCATCACAATGCTCCCTGACACCTGTCTTCACAATACTCCATGACCTTTTCATCACAATGCTCCATGCCCTTGTCACCACAATCCGCCATGCCGAATGTCATCACAATAATCCATGAAACTTGTCATATCAATGCTCCATGCCCTTGTCATCACAATGCTCCATGCCTTTGTCATCACAATTCTCCATGACCCCGCACATCATAATTCTCCGTGAATCCAGTCATCACAATGCTTTATGACCTTTGTCATCACAATGGTCCATTCCCACATCATCACAGTTCTCTGTAACACGTTTCATCACAATGCTCCATGCCTTTGTCAGCATAATGCTCCATGACCCTTGTCATCACAATGATCCATGCGCTTGTCAGCACAATGCTCCACAACCTTATCATCACAACGCTCCATAAACCTTGTCATCTCAATGCTCCTTGCACTTCTCATCTAAATGCTCTCTCACCACTGATATCACAATGTTCCATTACTACTCATCACAATACTCCCTCACCCCTTTCATCACAATGTTCCATGACCCCTATCATCAAAATGCTACATGACCTTATCATCATATTGCTCCATGACCACTGACAACACAATGTTCCATAACCCTGTCATGAAAATGTTCCCTGACGATTTTCATCAAATTGCTCCATGTCCCTGTCATCACAATGCTCCCTGCCCTTCTCATCACAATGCACAATGCTCTTGTCATCAAAATGCTCCATGACCTTTGTCATCAAAAACTCCATGACCCTTGGCATCACAATGCTCCATGCCATTGTCATCACAATGCTCCATGAAACCTATCATCACATTGTTCCTTGCTCTTGTCATCACAAAGCTCCATGATGCTTGTCATCACAATGCTCGATGCCTTTCTCATCACAATGACCCATGCCCTTGTCATTACAATCCTCAATGACCCATGTATCACCGTCGTTCTGTGCCCTTGTCATCACAATGCTCCATGCCCACTCTCATCACAATAATCCATGAAACTTTTCAAACCAATACTCCATGCCCTTGTCATCACAATGCTCCATTACCCCTGTGATAACAGTGCTCCATGACCCCTGCCATCTCAATGTTCCACGGTGTTTTTATCACAAGGCTCCATGACCCTTGTCATAACAATGCTCCAAGACCCCTGTAATCACAATTCTCCATGCCCCTTTTCATCAGAATGCTCCATGAGACTTGTCATCACAATGCTCCATGGTCTTCTCATCACAATGCTCCAGGACATTTTCATCCCAATGCTCCATTCCCTTGTCATCACAATGCTCCATGAGACCTGCCATCACAATACTAAAGGAATATTGTCAGCTCAGTGCTCCATGAAATTCTCGTCACAATGCTCCATGACCCCTGCATTCACAATGCTCCATGACCACTGTCATCACAACGCTCCATGACACCAGACAACACAATGATCTGGGAATCTTGTCATCGAAATGCTCCATGACCCTTGTCATCACAATGATCCATGCCCTTGCCATACCAATGCTCCATGACCCCTGTAATCACAATGCTCCATGACGCTTGTCATCACAATGCTCCATGACACTTGTCATCAAAATGCTCCATACATTTGTCAGCAAAATGCTACATGACCTTGTCCTCACAATGCTCCATGCACTTGTCATCACAATACTCCATTCCCATTGTCATCAAAATCCTCCATGAACCTTGGGTTCACATTGCTTCATGCCCTTGTCATCACAATGCTCCATGCTCCTTGAAATGAAAATGATACATGACTTCTGTCATCACAATGCTCCAAAGCCTTGTGATCACAATGTTCATAACACTTGTCATCATAACGCTCCATGATGCCTGTCATCACAATGCTCCATGAAATTTGTCATCACAATGCTCAATACACTAGTCATCACAATGCTCCCTGAGACTTGTCATCAGAATGCTCCTTGAACACTGTCATAAAAAGTCTCCATGCCTTTTTCATCACAATGCTCCATGCCCTTTTCATCAAAATGCTCCATGCCATTGTCATCACATTACTCCACAAGCTTGTCATCAGAATGGTCCATGACACTTGTCATCACAATGATCCATGACACCTGTCATCACAATGCTCCATGCCCCTTGTCATTACAGTGCTCCATGACGATCCTCATCACAATTATCCGTGGTCTTCTCATGACAATGCTCCACGGTCTTGTCATCCCAATGCTCCTTGCCCTGGTCATCACAATTCTACATGTCCTTTTCATCAAAATGCTCCATGACACTTCTCATCAAAATGTTACATGCTCTTGTCAATATAATTCTCCATGCACTTGTCATCGCAATGCTCCAGAACCCCTGTCATAGAAAGCTCCATGCGCTTGTCATCACAATGCTTCACGACCTTGTCATCAAAATTCTCAAAGGCCCCTGTCATCACAATGCTCCATGATGTTGTCATCACAATGCTTCATGACCTTGTCATCATGAAGCTCCAAGCCCTTGTCATCACAATGCTCCATTACCTTTGTCATCACAATCCTGCATGACACTTGGCATTCCAATGCCCCATGCCATTATCATCAAAACGGACCGTGACATATGTCATCCCAATACTCCCTGACAACCGTCTTCACAATAGTGTATGACCTTGTCATCACAATGCTCCATGCCCTTGTAATCACAATGTGTCATGCCCACTGTCATCACAATAATCCATAAAACTTGTCAGAGCAATGCTCTATGCCCATGTCATCACAATGCTCCATTCCCGTGTCATCACAATGCTCCGTGACTCCAGTCATCACAGTGCTTTATGAACTTTGTCATCACAATGGTCCATGCTTTCATCATCACAAGTCTCTGTGACTTTGTCACCACAATGCTCCATGAAATTTTCATAACAATGCTCTCTGACCCTTGTCATCAAAATGCTCTATGCCTTTCTCAGCACAGTGCTCCATCCCCCTTTTCATCACAATGCTCCATGTGCTTGTCAGCACATTGCTCCATGACCCATGTTATCACAATGTGCCATGCGCTTGTCATCACAGTGCTCCACAACCTTGTCATCACAATGCTCCATAAACCCTTGCCATCACAATGCTCCATGCACTTCTCAACAAAATGCTCTCTCACAACTGATATCACTATTTTCCATCACTAGTCATGACAATACTTCCTCACACCTGTCATCACAATGTTCCATGACCCCTGACATCACTATGTTCCATAACCCCTGTCATCAAAATGCTCCATGACCCTTTTCAGCAAAATGCTCCATGACCCCTGACATCACAATGTTCCATTACCCATATCATCAAAATCTTCCATGACCCTTTTCATCAAATTGCTGCTCGACTCTGTCATCACAATGCTCCCTTCCCTTCAAAACACAATGCACCACGCCCTTGTCATCAAAATGCTCCATGACATTTGTCGCCACATATCTCCATGAACCTTGGCATCACAATGCTCCATGCCATTGTCATCACGATGCTCCATGAACCCTCTGATCACATTGTTCCATGCCCTTGTCATCACAAATGTCCATGACGCTTGCCATCACAATGCTCGATGCCCTTCTCATCACAATGCTCCATGCCCTTGTCATTACAATCCTCCATGACCCATGTATCACAGTGTTCTGTGTCCTTGTCATCACAATGCCCCATGCCCACTCTCATCACAATAATGTATGAAATTTTCAGACCAATGCTCCATGCCCTTGTCATCACCATGCTCCATGACGCCTGATATCACAATGTTCCATAACCCCTGGCATCAAAATGCTCCATGACCCTATTCATCACAAAGCTCCATGACCCCTGACATCACAATGTTCCATATACACTGTCATCAAAATGATCCATGACCCTGTCATCACAATGTTCCCTGCCCTTCTCATCACAATGCACAACACCATTGTCATCAAAATGCTCCATGACCTTTGTCATCACAAATGTCCATGACTCTCGTCATCAAAATTTTCCATGGTCTTCTCATCACAATGCTGCATGAACTTTGTCATCACAATGCTCAATACACTGGTCATCACAGTGCTCCCTGACACTTGTCATTAGTATGCACCTTGAACCCTCTCATGACAACACTCCATACCATTTTCATCACAATGATCCATGCCCTTTTCATCAAAATGCTCCATGCCATTGTCATCACTATAGTCCACAAGCTTATCATCAGAATGCTCTGTGACCCTTGTCATCACAATGCTCCATGACCCCTGTCATCAGAATATTCCATGACCCCTGTCATCACAATGCTCCATGACAACTGTCATCAGAATGCTCCATGCCCCTTGTCATTACAGTGCTCCATGAGGCTCGTCATCACAGTTATTCATGGCCTTCTCATCACAGTGCTCCACGGTCTTGCTATCACAATGCTCCATTCCCTGGTAATCACAATGCTCCATTCCCTGGTAATAACAATGCTCCATGTCCCTTGTCATCAGAATTCTCCACGTCCTTGTCATCACAATGCTCCATGACATTTCTCATCACAATGTTACATGCACTTGTCTTCAAAATTTTCCATGAAATTGTCATCTCAATGCCATATGACCCCTGTCATAGCAAGCTCCATGCCTTTGTCATCAAGATTCTTCACGATATTGTCATCAAAATTCTCAATGTCCGTTGTCATCACAATGCTCCATGCCCTTGTCATCACAATGCTCCATGACCCTTGTTATCACAGTGCTCCAAGCCGTTGTCAACACAATGCTCCATTACCTTTGTCATCACAATACTCTATGACACCTGGCATCACAATGCCCCATGATATTGTCATCACAATGGGCCATGACATATGTCATCACAATGCTCCCTGACACCTCTCTTCACAATACTCTATGACCTTGTCATCACAATGCTCCATGCCCTTGTCATCGCAATGCGCCATGCCCACTCTCATCACATTAGTCCATAAATCTTGTCAGAGAAATGCTCTATGACCCTGTCATCACAATGCTCCATGCCCTTGTCATCACAATGCTCCATGACCCTGTCATCACAATGCTCCGTGACTCGTCATAACAATGATTCATGACGTTTGTCATCACAATGGTCCATACCCTCGTCATCACAAGTCTCTGTGACTTTGTCACCACAATGCTCCATGAACATTTCATCACAATGCTCTCTGACACTGGTCATCACCATATTCTATGCCTTCCTCAGCACAATGCTCCCTTACCCTTGTCATAAGAGTGCTCCATGTGCTTGTCAGCGCATTGCTCCATGACCCATGTTATCACAATGCGCCATGCGCTTGTCATCAATATGTAACCAAGTTGAGGTTATTGTAATCAGTGCAGGCCTAAATTTTTGGGTGGCTATGTCTTATTGATTTTCAGTTTTCCCAAGGTATATTCCCTAGACTGGAAGTGCCCTTGAATCTGTAGCTCTGTTGTTTACTTGTTTCAGGGAACACAATTGACTCCTCCAGAGAGGCAGTTGGCAATTTACATCCTGCCCATCAGCATAACTAGGATCCTTGTTCTCCAGGGCCTGTCTTGCGTTTCTAGTTTTTACACATTTTGCGATGTCCCTTTTGACCAGTGGGAAGTGATACTTTTTGTAGGGCAGATTTGCATTGCCCGCTTGCTCGCTTGGCCAAAAAGGGCGTATGCGTTTTCTCCTGAATATATTCAGGAGAAAACGCATACGCCCTTTTTTGCCAGGTGCATCATTGTCTAAGTTGTGCCACTCTTCCTGTGCTTTAAAGGTGATTCCAATGTACCTCTTGAAGTCTGTTTCCTGCTCTTCTGGCTCGCTTTCAAGTTGGCCTCGTTGCCTTCCCTCAACAGATTTTTGGACGATAGTTTTCCTTTATTACTCGGCCATTTTCTGAAATGCTCTGCCTCTGAGCTCCAGTTTTCAACTCGTTTTTTGTGAGCTGACCGCAAGTCTAAAATTTTGGTTCAGTATCTATACTGTTTCCCAGCGGGTGGCTGAGAGTTTGGTTAATTCTTCTCATTGACCGGAAATTACAGTGATATGTGCCCATCCAAATGCCTAACAGCTACTCTCATTGATTCTCCCTCTTCCCTTTAATCCTCTGCCAAGTTGGCAACCTGTGCGAACCAGGAGGTTAAAGGGGCTGTCTCTCCAAGTTGGGACATTAATATTAAAGCAGTTGGAAAGTGAAAGCAGAGCACCAGGAGAGGGACTATAAGTTGAGTTTTAGAAACATTTTGTATTCACAATGTGTCCATTTTCTAGGTTTCACATACACGTTACGGCTGTAGTAATATTCCCTTCAACCTGGAGAGCTGGGACCCTTGGAATGTGTGCCATGCATTATTGCTTTAAATGGTCTGCATTTGCTCACCAAATCTCACCAATACTCTCAGTCCCAAGTGTCCAGCCTTATGCCACATCCAGGTGTCGTTGTATATAGGGTCATTCCAGGTTTCATCAGAGCCCCTGAAGGAATTGTAAAGAAATTCCCCTTTTTTTTTTTTGGTTTTTCAAATTCCTTTTTATAGTGGCTTTGAGCTGATTCTCACTGCCATGTTTATGCCAGTCTAGACACACTTGATTCCCTTAAGGAGACCTATCAATACATAGGTTTTAAGGTTCTTACTAGTCAGATATATTCCTCTGCAGGAAATATGGTGTTTTGAGTCCCTTTCACTGAGGAAAGTGTAGGTCTTGTCTTTTCCGTAGTTGGTATTTGGAACGGCACCTGTACTAATATCACATTCTGGTTTTATGCATCACCCCACCTCTCCTTCCCCCTTAAGCAGGCATAAGAGTGCTTTCTAAATGTGAGACTCTGTTCTCTTTCCTAACTCAGTTCATGTGTAGCCATGTTTACAGGACCTTCATAAGTGATATATTATGATAAGTTTCTTCTTCTCTGTGACTTATTTCACTTAGAATCATCGTACCTGAATCCACTCATTTTGCTGCTACTGGCCTTATGACATTGATTTCATGGCTGAGGGTTATTCCATTGTACGTAAGTAACACAATTTCTTGAACCATTTTTGTCTTTCCTGGGATATTTAAGATGTACCCAAGTGGAGGTTCTTGTAAGCAGTGCAGTACTCAATTTTGCGTTTGCTGTGACTTATTGATTTTCAGTTTTCCCAAGGTATCTTCCATAGACTGGAAGTGCCCTTGGCTCTGTAGCTCTGTTTTTTACTTGTTTTAGGGAACACAATGCACTCCTCCAGAGAGGCAGTTGGCAATTTACATCCTGCCCTTCAGCATAAGTAGGCTACCTGGTCTCCATGGCCTGTCTTGCCTTTCTGGTTTTTTACACATGATTCGGATGTCCCTTTTGACCGTTGGGAAGTGATACTCCTTTGTAGTGCAGATTTGCATTGCTCGCTTGCTTGCTTGGCCAAAAAGGGCGAATGCGTTTTCTCCTGAATATATTCAGGAGAAAACACATACGCCCTTTTTTGCCAAGTGCATCATTGTCGAAGTTGTTCCCCTCTTCCTGTGCTTTAAATGCAATTCCAATGTACCTGTTGAAATCTGTTTCCTGCTATTCTGGCTCGCTTTCAAGGTCGCCACGGTGCCTTCCCTGAATAGATTTTTGGACGATAGTTGTCCTTTATTACTCTGCCAGTTTGTGAATTGCTATGCACCTGAGATCCATTTTTCAACTCGTTTTTTTTGAGCTGACCGCAAGTCCCAAACGTTGGTTCAGGACCTATACTGGTTCCCGGCGTGTGCCTTAGCCTTTGGTTAATTCTTCTTCCTGCCGGGAAATTAGTGTGACTTGTGCCCGTCCAAATGCCTAACAGCTACTCTCTCATTGGTTCTCCCTCTTCCCTTTCATTCTCTGCCAAATTAGCAACCTGTGCGAACCAGGATGATAAAGTGGCTTCCTCTGCAATTTGGGAGATTGATAGTAAAGCAGTTGGAAATTCAAACCGGAGCACGAGGAGAGGGACTATTAGTTGAGTTTTAGAAACATTTCATATTCACATTGTGGCCATTCTTTAGGTTTCCCATACATGTTATACCTGTAGTAATATTCCATTCAACCTGGAGAGTTGGGACCCTTGGAATGTGTGCCACACATTATTGCTTTAAATGGTCTGCATTTGGTCACCGAATCTCACCAATCCTCTCAGTCCCAAGTGTCCAGGCTTATGTCACATCCAGCTGTCGTTGTAGATAGGGTCATTCCAGGTTTCATCAGAGCCACTGAAGGAATTGTAAATAATTACCCTGATTTTTTGTTTTGTTTTCAAAATTCCGTTTTATAGTGGGTTTGAGCTGATTCTCACTGCCATGTTTATGCCAGTCTAGACACACTTGATTCCCTTATGGGGACATATCAATACATAGGTTTTAAGTTTCTTACTAGTCCGTTATATTCCTCAGTGAGAAATATTGGTTTTGAGTCCCTTTCACTGAGGAAGGTGTATATGTTGTCTATTCCGTATTTGGTTTTTGGACCGGTACCTGTACCAATATCAGACTCTGGTTTTATGCATCACCCCACCTCTCCTTCCCCCTTAGGCAGGCACAAGGGTGTTTTCTAAATGTGAGACTATGTTCTCTTTCCTAACTCAGTTCTTGTGTAGCCACGTTTACTGGACCTTCATAAGTGATATCTTATGTTAAGTTTCTTTTTCTCTGTGACTTATTTCACTTAGAATCATCGTACCTGAATCCACTCATTTTGCTGCTACTGGCTTTATGACATTTATTTCATGGCTGAGGGATATTCCATCTTACATAAGTAACACAATTTCTTGAACCATTTTTGTCTTTCCTGGAATATTTAAGTTGTACCCAAGTTGAGGTTCTTGTTAGCAGTGCAGCCCTAAATTTTTGTGTGGCTCTCTCTTATTGATTTTCAGTTTTCCCAAGGTATATTCCCTAGACTGGAAGTGCCCTTGGCTCTGTAGCTCTGTTGATTACTTGTTTTAGGGAACACAATGCACTCCTCCAGAGAGGCAGTTGTCAATTTACATCCTGCCCGTCAGCATAACTAGGCTCCCTGTTCTCCAGGGCCTGTCTTGCCTTTTTGCTTTTACACATTTTGCGGATGTCCCTTTTGACTGGTGGGAAGTGACACTTCTATGTAGTGCAGATTTACATTGCCCGCTTGCTTGCTTCGCCAAAAAGGGTGTATGCGTTTTCTCCTGAATATATTCAGGAGAGAACACATACGCCCTTTTTGGCCAGCACATCATTGTCGAAGTTGTGCCCCTCTTCCTGTGCTTTAAATGCAATTCCAATGTACCTCTTGAAATCTGTTTCCTGCTATTCTGGCTCGATTTCCAGGTCGCCTCGTTTCCTTCCCTCAACAGATTTTTGACGATATATGTCCTTTATTACTCTGCCAGTTTGTGAATTGCTATGCACCTGAGATCCATTTTTCAACTCGTTTTTTGTGAGCTGACCACAAGTCCCAAATGTTGGATCAGGACCTATACTGATTCCCGGCGGGTGGCTGAGACTTTGGTTAATTCTTCTTTCTGCCGGGAAATTAGAGTGACATGTGCCCGTCCAAATGCCTAACAGCTACTCTCTCATTGGTTCTCTCTCTTCCCTTTCATCCTTTGCCAAATTAGCAACCTGTGCGAACCGGGAGGATAAAGGGGCTGTCTCTGCAATTTGGGAGATTGATAGTAAAGCAGTTGGAAATTCAAACCGGAGCACCAGGAGACGGACTATTAGTTGAGTTTTAGAAACCTTTCGTATTCACAGTGTGTCCATTGTCTAGTTATCCCGTACATCTTATAGCTGTAGTAATATTCCCTTCAACCTGGATAGTTGGGACCTTGGAAAGTGTGCCACGCATTATTGCTTTAAATGGTCTACATTTTCTCACCGAATCTCTCCAATACTCTCAGTCCCAAGTTTCCAGCCTTATGCCACATCCAGCTGTCGATGTAGATAGGGTCATTCCAGGTTTCATCAGAGCCCCTGTAGGAATTGTAAAGAATTTCCCTGTTTTTTGTTTTGTTTTTGAAATTCCTTTTTATAGTGGGTTTGAGCTGATTCTCACTGCCATGTTTCTGCCAGTCTAGACGCACTTGATTCCCTTACAGAGACATATCAATACATAGGTTTTAAGATTCTTACTAATCAGATATATTACTCAGCGGGAAATATTGGGTTTTGAGTCCCTTTCACTGAGGAAGGTGTAGATGTTGTCTATTCCGTATTTGGTTTTTGGACCGGTACATGTACTAATATGGAACTCTAGTTTTATGCATCACCCCACCTCTCCTTCCCCCTTAAGCAGGCATAAGAGTGTTTTCTTACTGTGAGACTCTGTTCTCTTTCCTAACTCAGTTCATGTGTATCCATGTTTACAGGGCCTTCATAAGTAATATCTTATGATAAGTTTCTTTTTCTCTGTGACTTATTTCACTTAGAATCATCGTACCTGAATCCACTCATTTTGCTGCTACTGGCCTTATGACATTGATTTCATGGCTGAGGGTTATTCCATTGTACGTAAGAACAGAATTTCTTGAACCATTTTTGTCTTTCCTGGGATATTTAAGGTGTACCCAAGTGGAGGTTCTTGTAAGCAGTGCAGTATTCAATTTTGTGTTTGCTGTGACTTATTGATTTTCAGTTTTCCCAAGGTATCTTCCATAGACTGGAAGTGCCCTTGGCTCTGTAGCTCTGTTTTTTACTTGTTTTAGGGAACACAATGCACTCCTCCAGAGAGGCAGTTGGCAATTTACATCCTGCCCTTCAGCATAAGTAGGCTCCCTGTTCTCCATGGCCTGTCTTGCCTTTCTGGTTTTTTACACATGTTGCGGATGTCCCTTTTGACCGTTGGGAAGTGACACTCCTTTGTAGTGCAGATTTGCATTGCCCGCTTGCTTGCTTGGCCAAAAAGGGCGTACGCGTTTTCTCCTCATTATATTCAGGAGAAAACACATACGCCCTTTTTGGCTAAGTGCATCATTTTCGAAGTTGTGCCCCTCTTCCTGTGCTTTAAATGTGATTGCAGTGAACCTCTTGAAATCTGTTTCCTGCTATTCTGGCTCGCTTTCAAGTCCGCCTCGTTGCCTTCCCTCAACAGATTTTTGGACGATAGTTGTCCTTTATTACTCTGCCAGTTTGTGAATTGCTGTGCCCCTGAGTACCATTTTTCAACTCGTTTTTTGTGAGCTGACTGCAAGCCCAAAATTTTGGTTCAGGAACTATATTGGTTCCCAGAGGGTGGCTGACAATTTGGTTAATTCTCCTTCCTGCTAGGAAATTAGAGTGACATGTGTCCATCCAAATGCCTAACAGCTACTCTCTCATTGGTTCTCCCTCTTCCCTTATATCCTCTGCCAAATTGGCAACCTGTGCGAACCAGGAGGTTAAAGGGGCTGTCTCTCCAAGTTGGGAGATTGATAGTAAAGCAGTTGGAAAATCAAACCGGAGAACCAGGAGAGGGAGTATTAGTTGAGTTTTAGAAACCTTTCGTATTCACAGTGTGTCCATTCCCTAGGATTCCCGTACATGTTATAGCTGTAGTAATATTCCCTTCAACCTGGAGAGTTGGGACCTTTGGAATGTGTGCCATGCATTATTGCTTTAAATGGTCTGCATTGGCTCACCGAATCTCATCAATCCTCTCAGTCCCAAGTGTCCAGCCTTATGCCACATCCAGCTGTCGTTGTAGATAGGGTCATTCCAGGTTTCATCAGAGCCCCTGTAGGAATTGTAAAGAATTTCCCTGTTTTTTGTTTTGTTTTTGAAATTCCTTTTTATAGTGGGTTTGAGCTGATTCTCAGTGCCATGTTTATGCCAGTCTAGACACAATTGATTCCCTTACAGAGACATATCAATAGATTGCTTTTAAGATACTTACTAGTCAGATATATTCCTCTGTGGGAAATATGGGGTTTTGAGTCCCTTTCACTGAAGAAAGTGTAGGTCTTGTCTATTCCATAGTTGGTTTTTGGAACGGTACCTGTACTAATATGAAACTCTGGTTTTATGCATCACCCCAACTTTCCTTCACCCTTAAGCAGGCACAGGAGTGTTTTCTAAATGTGAGACTCTGTTCTCTTTCCTAACTCAGTCCATGTGTATCCAGCCATGTTTACAGGACCTTCATAAGTGATATCTTATAAGTTTCTTTTTCTCTGTGACTTATTTCACTTAGAATCATCGTACCTGAATCCACTCATTTTGCTGCTACTGGCCTTATGACATTGATTTCATGGCTGAGGGATATTCCATCTTACGTTAGTAACACAATTTCTTGAACCATTTTTGTCTTTCCTGGGATATTTAAGGTGTACCCAAGTTGAGGTTCTTGTAAACAATGCAGCCGAATATTTTGGGGTGGCTCTGTCTTATTGATTTTTAGTTTTCCCAAAGTATATTCCCTAGACTGGAAGTTTCCTTGGCTCTGTAGCTCTTTGTTAACTTGTTTTAGGGAACACAATGCACTCCTCCAGAGAGGCAGTTGGCAATTTACATCCTGCCCATCAGCATAACTATGTTCCCTGTTCTCCAGTGCCTGTCTTGCCTTTCTGGTTTTTACACATTTTGTGGATGTCCCTTTTGACCGGTGGGAAGTGATACCTCTTTGTAGTGCAGATTTGCATTGCCCGCTTGCTTGCTTGGCCAAAAAGGGTGTATGCGTCTTCTCCTGAATATAATCTGTGAAAACGCATACGCCTTTTTTGGCCAAGTGCATCATTGGCGAAGTTGTGCCCCTCTTCCTGTGCTTTAAAGGTGCTTCCAATGTACCTCTAGAAGTCTATTTCCTGCTATTCTGGCTCGCATTGAAGTCCGTCTCGTTGCCTTCCCTCAACAGATTTTTGAACGATAGTTGACCTTTATTACGCTGCCAGTTTGTGAATAGCTGTGCCCCTGAGCTCCATTTTTCAACTCGTTTTTTGTGAGCTGACTGCAAGTCCAAAATTTTGGTTCAGGACCTATATTGGTTCCCGGAGGGTGGCTGAGACTTTGGTTAATTCTCCTTCCTGCCGGGAAATTAGAGTGACATATGCCCGTCCAAATGCCTAACAGCTACTCTCTCATTGGTCCTCCCTCTTACCTTAAATCCTCTGCCAAATTGGCAACCTGTGCGAACCAGGAGGTTAAAGGGGCTGTCTCTCCAATTTGGGACATTGATAGTAAAGCAGTTGGAAAGTCCAACCGGAGCACCAGGAGAGGGACAATTAGTTGAGTTTTAGAAACCTTTCGTATTCACAGTGTGTCCATTCTCTAGGTTTCCCGTACATGTTATAGATGTAGTAATATTCCCTTCAACCTGGAGAGTTGGGACCCTTGGAATGTGTGCCACGCATTATTCCTTTAAATGGTCTGCATTTGCTCACCGAATCTCATCAATCCTCTCAGTACCAAGTGTCCAGCCAAATGCCACATCCATCTGTCGTTGTAGATAGGGTCATTCCAGGTTTCATCAGAGCCCCTGTAGGAATTGCAAAGAATTTCCCTGTTTTTTTTGTTTTGTTTTTGAAATTCATTTTTATAGTGGGTTTGAGCTGATTCTCCGTGCCATGTTTATGCCAGTCTAGACACACTTGTTTCCCTTACAGAGACATATCAATACATAGGTTTTAAGATTCTCACTAGTCAGATATATTCCTCGACTGGAAATATTGGGTTTTGAGTCCCTTTCACTGTGGAAGGTGTAGGTCTTGTCTATTCCGTAGCTGGTTTTTGGAACGGTACCTGTACTAATATCACACTCTGGTTTTATGCATCACCCCACCTCTCCTTCCCCCTTAGGCAGGCACAAGAATGTTTTCTAAATGTGAGACTCTGTTCTCTTTCCTAACTCATTTCTTGTGTAGCCATGTTTACTGGAACTTCATAAGTGATATCTTATGTTAAGTTTCTTTTTCTCTGTGACTTATTTCACTTAGAATCATCGTACCTGAATCCACTCATTTTGCTGCTACTGGCCTTATGACATTTATTTCATGGCTGTGGGATATTCCATCTTACATAAGTAACACAATTTCTTGAACCATTTTTGTCTTTCCTGGAATATTTAAGGTGTACACAAGTTCAGGTTCTTGTTAGCAGTGCAGCCCTAAATTTTGGGGTGGCTCTGTCTTATTGATTTTCCGTTTTCCCAAGGTATATTCCCTAGACTGGAAGTGCCCTTGGCTCTGTAGCTCTGTTGATTACTTGTTTTAGGGAACACAATGCACTCCTCTAGAATGGCAGTTGTCAATTTACATCCTGCCCATCAGCATAACTAGGCTCCCTGTTCTCCAGGGCCTGTCTTGCCCTTTTGGTTTTACACATTTTGCGGATGTCCCTTTTGACCGGTGGGAAGTGACACTTCTATGTAGTGCATATTTGCATTGCTCGCTTGCTTGCTTGGCCAGAAAGGGCGTATGCGTTTTCTCCTGAATATATTCAGGATAAAACGCATACGCCCTTTTTTGCCAAGCGCATCATTGTCGAAGTTGTGCCCCTCTTCCTGTGCTTTAAATGCAATTCCAATGTACCT